>NW_026267301.1:234478-244745 GCF_000697945.3 Frankliniella occidentalis | reverse complement strand
GTTAAGGGGTCCGAAAGGAAGGCATGCAGAGACAAGTTGCTCGACACGCGCACCTACCGGAAATCCAAAACCTGACCATAAAGGTCGACAAGGAGAACCTAGATCCTGAATGGACGAGCAGAACGTCGCCATGGACGCAATGGCGCTTCACGCGGACACCGACACAGACCTCTCAGTCGGCGAGTCCGACGCTGAGCAGGGCGCTCAAGCCGTACAACCCGAGGTTGTCAACATGGTCGACGACGCCGGCGCGCCCAACATGTTCATGGCGCAGGAGTATGGACGAGGAAGAGGAAGAGGTGGACGTCGAGGCCGTGGAGGACGAGGACGCGGACGTGGCCGTGGACGAGGCCGCGGGCGATACCGACGAGTTATGGCATTCGTTATCGAGGAAGGTGAAGGTCCTCTACGGGCACAACAGCAGCGACGAGGAGAACGACGACCACCCAGACGTCTTTGTGAAGAGGGACAGGAGAGAGAAGCACTTCAAGGTGCGGGGCCAGCGCCGCAAGGCCAACAAGAAGTAGACCAAGAACAGCAGCAGGGCGCCGAAGTGCGTCAAGGCGCCGCCGCGCACCAGGGACAACAAGTCCAAGAGGAAGACTTTGACGATGAATATGAGCAGGACGAACTCCAGGGCCCAGACCGAGAGTACGGGAGACCCCGCTGCCGGTGGGCACCGTACCACTTGGAGCGGCCGGAGAGAGAGCACCATCACCGTGGCCCGAGACACGCCCGAGCAGGACGGATGAGACACTGGGGCGGAGGCCATGGGCAGTACGACGATGCCGAGGAAGACGCTGATGACGAGCACGAGCATGAGCAGGCGCAGGTACCGCCGCAAGATCAGTTGTTCGCAAGATTCCTGGAGGCGATGGCCAGGACCGTGGGTCACAACAAACCCAAAAAGTACAATGAGGCACCGAAGTACGACGGCGAAACGGACTATACAATCTATCAAATCCAATTTGATACGGTCACGGAGGCCAACGACTGGAACACCCAGGACCGCAAGACGGCCCTGATCCAGGCCCTGACGGGGAATGCCACTGATGTGATCGCAAACCTCAAGCACCAGGAGGTGCCGATCACCTACGAGAGTCTGGACGAGGCTCAAATCCGAACCTTCGGCAGGTCCGCCTCCATGTGGGAGCGAAAGAAGGATTTCAACACGCTCACACAGGAGAAAGACCAGACTGTCAGACAATTCTCCCGTCAAGTGGAAAGGTTGGGAAGAGCGTACCTTCGCAATATGAAGGAACAAGATATCCAAGAGGCCTTGGTGGAGAGATTCATCAAGGGCCTAGCGGACAAGAAGGCAGCATCCCGGTTGGCATTCGCAGCTCTGCCCAACCTGGACGAGGCCCTGAAGACCCTCAATAGGGGTCTAAGCCTCCAGTTGGAATAACCTCCGGCCAAGAGAGTCCGTCTCACCAAGACAGAAGAGAAGGAGGAAGGATTGATTGAGGAAAAGGACGAAGCTAAAGAGGAGAAGACCTACTAAGTCAACATGGTCTTCCCCTCCAGCTCAGCCTCCACGTCCAAAGCGGACGCTCAAACCCAGCATGGCCGAGGCCGAGGCAGCAGAGGACCGAGAGGAGGAGGTAGAGGCTCAGGAAGAGGGGGAAGAGGTGGCTGGTCAGGCTCTGACAAGGAGATGATTTGTCACGTATGCAACATGCCACAGGGCCGCTAACTGTTGGCACAACAAAGGCAGGACCCCCATAGAAGACATAGTCTGCCACACCTGTGGCAGAAAGGGTCATATGGCGCGGAACTGCCGGAGTGGAGCTGGCAGCAGCAAGGGAAGCTCAGGCTTCGCCATGCCCAACGTTCCACCCGACCTCTACAAGGCCACCATGCAGTGGTTTTTGAGCCAGCAAAACGACCAGCAACCCTCTACCAGCAAGGGCAAGAGTCCTTATGTCCCCAAGGAAAAAGTAACGACCAGGAAAACTAGAAACAACTTCTGTTGAAACGGTTGGAACGGAAGTAGAGGAAAAGACTGAAAAAGTTTATGTAAAACCACCGGTGACCAAAACTCCAGATTTTGTTAATTTAACAGAGCTTTCTGACTCTGAGAGTGAGCTTGACGGTCACCGGGAGGTTCCTTGTAATGTATGTAATACTAGCAGTGTTAATTCAGCACCAATGATAAAATGTACAATTTTGAATAAAGCACAAAAAGTTTGTTTAGATACTGCAGCTGTTATTACAGTAATCCCTAGAACAAGAGACCTCACACAAAGCGAGTCTTTATGGTCCAGCAATGACCACATTCGAGATTGAAGGACAGAAATTCGAACACATGACCTATGAGGCAGACATCAAGGAACACATCATTGGCATTGATTTCCTGCACAAGTTTGATGCAGTGATTAAAATTAAGATGCAAGTTGCAGAGATTGGAGAGGGACACAGCAGGATAACAATTCCATTCACTCTAGAGGAGTCGAAATTTGCAAAGCTATACACTACAGGCAGAGTTGTCTACCGTATAAGAGCGCGACGCGTCCTACGAACAAAGTTCGATCTCCCGGCGCGCCGTTCAACACTGTCCGATCTCCAGGCGCGCCGTTCAACAAAGTTCGATCTCCGGGCGTGCCGTTCAACGCTGTCCGATCTACTTTTCAGCTTTTATCTGCACCGTAGGCTTCAAGCCGTGATATCTTCGTTGATAGTTCTGTGGCATTCCATAGAAGTGACGTAAGTCACAAAATATTTTTTTTTAGGAAATGAATAAAACGATTCCTTTAATCTGGTTGCCCTACTATTGAATATGAGAGGTGAATAAACCCTTTTTAGCATGTCACAAATACATCCCAAAAATTATTTTTGTTGTACCATAAGTATTTGAGCTGATAGCTGACTTACCTCACTTTGCTAGACCAGTCTATTCAATAGAAGTGGCGCAAGTCAAGACTTACGTCACTTTGATAGAACTGTTCTTTGCAACATGTGGCGTAAGTCAATGAAATAGAACCAAATGAATTGTTTGGCATCAAAGCAGTTTTGCTAATGGTTGACAATGTTATAGGTCACTCATTACCGTGAGAAATTTGGTTGGTTCTGGAAAATCTGATTATACACGGCAAAGAAATGTTTCATTTCAGTAAGAAGTGACGCAAGTCATGACTTACGGCACAAAAGAGGTATCCAGCTCCAATGCAGATTTAGCTTGAAATGACTTTAGAATATCAATGTGGGCTCTTGTAGACAAGCTTATGTTGATCCCAGGTGACCAGTCAGGGTTATGGAGGACTGTTAGTATCCAATGAACCATGGTTGCCACAACTCTGGAAAACCTTGAAAACCTGGAAAACTCAGGGAATTTAAAAACACTCAGGGAAATCAGGGAAAACTCAGGGAATTTGAAAAAGAGTCAGGGAAAATTCGAAAGATGACCGGCGCGGCGTCGCGGAGGGGACTCGGACGCAGCCTACGGGCGAGACTCGTGCGTGGCGTGGCCCGGCTTTGCTGGGCGTGGCGCGCCTCGCCGAGCGACCGAGCCGAGGTAGCGCTGAGCGAGCGAGTGAGCGCAGCCGAGGCCAGCGGTGCGGCGGCGGCGGCCGGGCCGAGCCGAGCCGGCCGTCTCGTTGGCACGGCACGGCGCGCAGCAGTGTTATTGTCATCGGCGGCAGGTCCGGGCGTGTTTGGGGCGGGCGGTCGGCGAGGCGGTCGCCTGCGGCTGGTTTGAAGATTCAACACAACGACAACAAGGTATGTGCTGCACTCATTTTACGCACGTAGTCTATCCTATTTGTGATGTCTTTTCGCGCATCTTCCCTTTATTGTTTATTTCACTCTGCGCTGTCCCCTCTAACCTCTCTGCCACCTCGCTCGCCCCGGCGGCCGCGCTCCGGCTCCGCTCTGAGCCGCCGCACGGCCGGCGCCCGGGCCGGGCGCGGCCGGCTCGGCTCGCTCTGTCTCTCTTTCGCTCAGCTGACCGTCTGCTAGGGCGCCACCGCCTGGGCGGCAACGGTTGCATATTAGAAACATTAAAACAAGTCCCACCTGGGCGGGGCCAGCAGTTGTGCCACCTTGTTTTTCGATTGTTCTCGCGTTTTCTGTCCGTTTCTTTCACTTTATTTCTCGCGCTTTCCTTGTCAGTAATTAAATTAGACCCTGTTTTTTCCGCCTAAATTTTTTTTTTTATTTTTGTAGAGGGAATGGGGTAGGGACTTCTGCAGTTATTTTTTTTTCTTTGGTCTATTTCTAGCTGCCTTCGTAATGCCGCCGAACCAACCAACGTATTTCAAGTCAGAATGGCTGAATGTGCCAGAGTTCAAACATATTAAAGAAGCAAAGTCTAATACTGACGCTTATTGCACTCTGTGTAAGAAAACTTTCAAACTGAGCAGCATGGGGTCACGAGCCTTAACTAGTCACATTAATGGAGAGAAGCATAAAAAGAGAGTACAGATTCAAGAAAGTACACCGGATATACGCATCTTTTCAGCAGAGAAGGTAAGACAAGTGCTTTTGTATTTCCGGTACAGTTTATGTTGCCCTTTCCTCTCCATACGTTTTTCATTCAATCGAAATAATTTATTTCAGGCCGTCCGTTCTCGGTCAGCAGATGGTAAGGATCCGGACGATCCCCCGGAAGCGCTTGCTCAACAGAACGCCGGCGGCGCCAGTGCTTCGTCTACTTCCGGAAGCACTGCGCCGGTGACACCAGCAAGTGCAAGCGATAGCAGTGACATGCAACGCCGGCTTGACAGGTACCTCAAGAAGGACGACGTGACAATTGCTGAGATTCTGTGGTGCTTGCAGTCTGTCGAAAACCACACGTCCGCATCTGCCACAGGGAAGCAGTCGGTCCTGTTTCCACGCATGTTCCCAGATAGTAAAATAGCTGCATGTATGAGTCTAGGCCGTACAAAAACTGGCTATGGGTTAGTGTACGGACTTGCGCCGTATTTTAAGAACAAACTGTTAGGCTCGCTTCGGGAAAGTGGGGCATTTGTGGTGGCTTTTGATGAAAGCTTAAATAAAGTGTCCCAAAAACAACAGATGGACTTAGCAGTTAGGTACTGGGATATTTGCGAGTGACGAAGTTCAGTCGCACTATTATTCGTCGGCATTCCTAGGCCGAGCTAGGGCTGTTCATTTGTTGGATGCTTTTAAATCAGAGTTATCAGAGCTAAATCTTGACAACTTAGAGCAGATATCTATGGATGGACCGAATGTTAATTGGTCATTTCTCAAAGAATTCGAGGCTGATCGTCGCATGTGCACTGGGAGTAGCAGCCCTATGTTCATTAACATGGGTTCGTGTGGACTGCACGTAGTAAACAATAGTTTTAAAACTGGTGCGCAGGCTACCAATTGGAATGTTGTGCCTTTCCTTCGGTCAATTTATTGGGTGTTTAAGGATAGTCCCACAAGGAGAAGTAATTATATTGCGTTTAACAAGCCTGAAACAGCCCCCCTTCCCAAAAAGTTTTGTTCAGTTCGCTGGCTGGAGAACGAGGAGGTGGCTGATAGAGCAGTAAAAATAATTCCACACCTCAAAAATTTTGTAAAGGGAAATTCTGAGGAAAAAATAAACATTACCTCTAAATCGTACAAAACTATGCAAACTGCCCTGGATGACAAACTTTTGCCAGCTAAGATTGCATTTTTTAGTTTTGTATCTAGTCAAGTAACTCCCTTCCTTAGAAAATACCAATGTGAGGAACCTATGTCTCCCTTCCTATACTCATTTAACAGCAGTTGTGCGTGATCTCATGTCTTTATTTATTAAGGAAGATGTACTAAAACAGTTCAATTCTGTTTGTGATATTGAGTTGAAGAGTGAAAATTATTTACCTTCCTCTAAAGTTGTAGTTGGGCATGCTGTCAGAGCAGAGCTCAAAAAGGCCTCAGTTAGTAGTGAGGCCCTTAAAGGATTTAGAGATGACTGTTTGACATTTTTAAGTAGTATGTGTAAACTTTTGCTAAAAAAGTCCCCACTTAGCTATTCTATTTGTAAATCTATTACATTCTGTGATCCTAGTTTTATTTATAGTCATGCAAGCTTATGGAATTCTAGACTTACTTCTGCCTTGAATACATTTGCTGACAGAAATAGAATTTCCTCTAAAGATTGTGATAAAGTATCCAAAGAATTTAGAATTTTAACTAATGACAAAAATGTGATTTCCCTTTGCAAAGAGTATGACAGAAAACACCAAAGAGTAGACCACTTTTGGAGGGATCTGCTGAAGGATAAGGAAGAATGTAAAACCTTGTACAAATTTTTAAGAGAAGTACTGATTTTGTCCCACGGACAAGCTTTTGTTGAGAGGGGATTCTCTATCAACAAAGAAATTATTGTTGAAAATCAGTTAGATGAATCCCTGGTTGCCCAACGCCTAGTGTATGATGGTGTGGTGTCTGCAGGTGGAGTGAGCAGCATAACTGTGGACAAATCGATGATTTTGTCCTTCAGAAATGCTAGGGACCGTTATGGGACGGCTTTAGAGAAGCGGCGAGAAGGTGAAAGGGAAGAGGTTGAGCGCCTGAAATCCAAAAGGGTGACAGCCGACCGCTTGTCTGAACTAAAAGCTAAGAAAGCAAAACTAATGACCCAGAATGCTGCTGAAATGTCAGCAATTGATGACGAAATGAATGCTCTCAGGTCCCAACTGTAAATTGACTCATTGTGATCATTTTTAGCATGTAATCCCAAAGATTGAAAGTTTTATTTTTGTTCTTGCAATAAAATATTTTGTTCATGCATAAACCGTGTCTTTTGAGTGATATTATATCTTCTAAGATCCTCAAACATTAAAAAAAGAGTGTATTTTCGCCTAAAAACGGTGTTTTGTTACACCTAGTTTACCGGAAAACTGTGCTTAAAAATCAGGGAAATTTGGGAAAAAACCGTCTGGAAATCAGGGAAAACTCAGGGAAAATGAAAATGAAAAATCTGTGGCAACCATGTGAACACTTAACCCACAACCACTGCCCAAAAAACTAGGGCACTAGGGGTATGTAATAGATGTCTCAGCATGGTTGCCATCAACATATCAAAGCCATAACAACACAATGAAAACTAAAACAAAGGAATCAATAACCACAAAGTTCTAACAGTGTTTACTGCTGTGAAACTGTGCAAAACAAGTTAACTAGTCCACAAAATCTTACATTTCTTGTCACTTGCTTGAGGAATGAAACATTAGAAAATATATAGACACAATGCAGCCCTGCATTGGGCAAAATTAGCCAGTGTTTGTAAATCAGTAATTTTAGACATTGTCAGATGTTAAGGTTGATGTCTTCTGCTGACAGAGTGTTGCTTTTCTGAGCCGCTAGGTGCGCATGTGTGAGTTTTGGCGTGGGGCATTTACGAGTTTCGCTAGAAGGCTAGTGGCTGATAGCTGCTAGCAGACGAATCACCTTTCCTTCGGTTTTCAGGGATGAGTGACAGCCATCCGTTTCAAGAAATAATAGATGTGTGATGTGTATGTAGTGAATATCAGTGGCAACTAGAACAAACAAGACCCCTATCCAAGCCAGGCGCCATGGTCTTCAAAGTGGGAGTGTCAAGTTTTTTGGGCAGTGGTTGTAGGGAAAGTGTTCATTGGATACCAACAGTCCTCCATAACCCTGACTGGTCACCTGGGATCAACATGAGCTTGAGTACAAGAGCTCACATTGACATTCTAAAGTCATTGCAAGCTGAATCTGATTTAGAGCTGGAATCCCTCTTTTGTGCCGTAAGTCATGACTTGCGTCACTTCTTACTGAAATGAAACATTTCTTTGCCCTGTATAATCAGATTTTTCAGAACCAACCAAATTTCTCACTGTAATGAGTGGCCCATAACATTGTCTACCAATAGCAAAACTGTTGAGATACCAAACAATACATATGGTTCTATTTCATTGACTTACGTCACATGTTGCAAAGAACTGTTCTATTAAAGTGACGCAAGTCTGACTTGCGTCACTTTTACTGATCAGCATCTGCCTTTTATTGACTTACGTCAGAATGTTCTACTAAGTTGTGGAGTTTCTATGGTCCCGATTTTCAATCTGAAAACATGTACATGTCCGGTGTGAGTTGTAGAATGATGTACAATGTTTAACTCAGATAGTGACGTAAGTCAGACTTACGTCACTTCTATGGAATGCCACAGAGTTCACTTATAGGGAAAATAATACATTCTATGTGATCCTCAAAGATTACGCGACACATTGGGCCAATAATAAAATGCTATAATCTTGACGAACAGACGTACGAGGCGCTTAAACTCCCACCTCGCTGCAAACCCCGAAAAGGAGATCGGACAGTGTTGAACGGTGCGCCCGGAGATCGGACTTTGTTGAACGGTGCGCCCGGAGATCGGACAGTGTTGAACGGCGCGCCCGGAGATCGGACTTTGTTCGTAGGACGCGTCGAGCGGAGAGCAACTTTACATTGAAACCATTTGCGGAGAAAGAAATGAAAACACAATTAAGAGCGGATTCGATAACTGATGAGTCGGTTAGGGGAAGAACTGACGACTGTCCAGGTAGTGGTCAGACTCAGAATTATAGCCGAGGTAAAAGGAGCCATTCCCAGAGCAGGGTGGTTCTAGAAACCAAGGTGGTTTCTAGAAGTGCTGACAGACTCTGGAAGTAGCAGGGCTCAAGAAGCCAAGGGTACCCAAAATAAGAATAGAAGCCAGTTATCAGGAGAGACTAAGTTAGGAGTATTTGTTTCGAATCAAGCATTTGGAAACAAGGTTTCAAAACTACCAACAGGGGTAGTAGTACAATCAGGAATTGTCCCGTGTGTCTCAGCACCAATCACTGTGACCATGCAAAACTTTGGGGATAAATGCGTCAACATACCCAAGTATGCAGTACTAGGGAAAGTATTTATATTACACCCAGAGGAATATGAGAAAGAATTTATTGGAATCTCAGAAGAAGAAGAGGAGGGGGAGGAGATTGATGGAGAGGAAGATACAGAGGATACAGCACAGGTAAATGTGGTACACCATGAGACAACTCAGTTCGTAGATGCAGAATACAACACAACACCAAGTATGCCAGAGATTAAGGAGAGTGAACCACTACCTAAAGATCTCCAGGCATTGGTAGACAAATGCACCGAACTGTCTGAAACAGAAAGACAAGAGTTAGCTAAATTGTTAAGAAAACACCATGACATCTTTGCCAAGGATAACACTACTTTTGGTAAATGTCCCTGGACTAAATTTAGAATAGACACAGGTGACCATCCACCCATCAAGCAGACAGCAAGGCCCATACCCATACACTATAGGCCGGCTGTAAAGGAAACCATTAATAAGTATTTAGAACAAGGGGCCATCATACCCAGTCAATCAGCCTGGGCTTCTCCATTTCTTTGTGTAATGAAAAAGACTGGAGAAGTAAGGGTCTGTGTTGATTACAGGGCATTGAATGCAGTCACCAGGGTCCCAGCCACACCTATACCAAGGGTACAGGACTTGTTGCACCTTATGGGAGGCAAAAAGATGTATCATGCTTTCGATTTAGCCCATGGATACCACAACCTCGAGATACATCCAGATGATCAACCCAAGACGGCTATTTCAGTATATTACTGACCGAATCATCACTCCAGCCCTCGAGAAAAACCCTCAAAATGATTTAGGAGACACAGTGTCAGTTTACCTTGATGATATCTGCATAGGTGGGGATAATTTCCCAGAAATGTTACAAAGACTAGAAGCTCTATTCAACAGGAACAGAGCAGCAGGTTTCTTGCTAAAAGCAAAGAAATGTGAGCTATTCCAACCAGAAGTATCCTATCTGGGGCACAGGTTGTCTGAAAAAGGAATAAAAACAGACCAAAATAAAATAGAGAAAATAATGAGTTGGCCAGTACCAACTAATGTAAAAGAAGTAAGATCATGGCTAGGTTTAGTACAGTACTACTCCAAGTATGTCCCACACATGGCATCTATAGCTAATCCAATATTTAAGTTGCAAAAGAAAGGGCAAGAATTTGAGTGGACCCAGGAGTGTCAGGAGGCATTTGATAAAATAAAGACACTTCTGACAACAGCACCCATATAAGGTACCCCAGATGTGACTCAAGGTGAATTTACTATCACCACGGATTCTAGTTTGTTTGGCCTTGGTTGTGTCCTAAGCCAACAACAGCATGGGAAAGAAGTCACAATAGCCTACTGGTCCAAAACTCTTAACCCTGCCCAGAGAAATTACTGCGCAACACACAGGGAGCTACTAGCACTAGTAGAGTCAATAAAAGCATTCCATCATTACCTGGCAGGTGCACCATT
>NW_026267301.1:231810-234428 GCF_000697945.3 Frankliniella occidentalis | reverse complement strand
AGTGTGGGATGCAGTTTGTGTGATGCAGTTTGTGCACACGTAAGTGTGCTTTTTACTACTTAGCACGCCTCATGGTGCTTACACTTATACAGAACTCTACATCATGTGCAAAGTTTAAACGTTTGGCAAGTGTGCAAGCTTTGCACACTTGGTTACACACATGCAATAGCAATAGTACAGGAAAAGGCATGCCTAGTTCGATAGTTCGATGAGCTCTAACGCAAGAGTCCGATCTGCTTCGCTGCTGAAACAAAAGAGTCCGATCTGCTCCGCTGCCAAACCAAAAGAGATCGATCTGCTTTCGGCGCTCGTCGGCCGCACCGCTTTAACTCTATGATAGCTCGAAGCTGAAGCTGGAAAGAAAAAGGGTGTATATTTGATGGTGTACACATTCGTAAAGGACAGGGTAACAAGCAAGTCTTTTTATTTTGCGACATTCAAAATATCCGAGGAGTTATAGCCCTCCAAAGATGCCTGACGTTCCATCGCCGAAGAGCAGATCGAACTCTTTTGGTTTGGCAGCAAAGCAGATCGAACTCCTTTGGTTTCGCTGCAAAGCAGATCGAACTCTTTTGGTTTGGCAGCAAAGCAGATCGAACTCCTTTGGTTTCGCTGCAAAGCAGATCGAACTCTTTTGGTTTAGCAGTAGGGCAGATCGGACTGTTTGCACACCGGGTGGTGTGCAGTTGCCTAGACGTTCGCAAATAAGTGTGCAAAGTTTGCACACTTAGTGAGATTTTGGTGAGATTCAGTTATGTTCAACACCAAGAAGTGTGCTAAGTAGAAAAAAGCACACTTACGTGTGCACAAACTGCATTCTTTCTTTACCAGGAGTGTACTAGTTACAGTAGGAGAAGCTTATCTGGCACAACCAATCTTTAACTCTCACAGCCAATTATAAGCTACTGCAGCTGCGCGACGCACTCCTGATGCTCAGCTCGGCTCAGCTCTTAATCCGAAGGCAGTGAGAGGGGGCAAAATTCTCCTAGGAATTTCTTATTGAGGGGTAAATTATTCCTAGGGTCATTAAACCCCCCTCATCCCTTGGGGGTACGATTCTTCTAGGGATTTCTTACCGGAGGGTAAAATAACCCTAGGGACAATTTACCCCCCTCGGCCGCGAGGAGGTAATAATCCTCTAGTGATTTCGTACCGGGGGGTATATAGTCCCTAGAGTAATTTTACCCCCTGGGAAAAATCCTCGGGGGTATATAAACACTAGTGCGCAGTTACCCCCGGTAAAAATTCCCTAGGGAAATATTACCGCCCTTGGAGGGGGTACTTTACCCCTAGGGTTTATTTACCGGGGGTAAGTGAAGACTAGTGGTTGTCTACCCCCGGTACCTGGTCTCTAGGGATCCTGTACCGGGGGTAAGGAGGTAATAGTACACGCTGACACCTGTCTTGAAGGTTCCAAAACAGATGTTCAAATTTTTAAAGAAAGTGGCATCATTGAGTTTCTTGAAGAAGATGACCTACTTCTTGTTGACCGAGGTTTTCCTATAGAGGAAGAGTGCGATGGAATTAATGTTTTTGGTCTTGCATCCCCCTTTCTTGGGACCAAGAGAGAAATTCACTCCTGAAGAAGAGCAGTTGACACGGGACATTGCTCATGCAAGAATATGTGTAGAGCATGCCATTCGCCGTCGCCGCATGAAAACTTTTCAGTTGTGGAAGAGAGTGAAAAATACTATGTTGCCAATACAAGACCAAATTGTATATGTCATAGGTTGCCTAGTTAATTTTCAAGAACCAATTGTTAAAATGTGCAAAAAGAAGTCAGAGGACAATGCTGCTACTAAAAAATAAGTTGGAGAAATAAGTAAGTACAGTTGTGAAGTAAAATGCCTACATGTGACAATCTTTTCTATAAATAATTACTGTAATCTTTACTACTAGAACTAGGGACAAAACCATGGAGAACAATAAAGTGTGAAAATGTACAAACCTTGTGTGATGGGTGAGGACACTTCAAATTTTATCCTACTTTTCCAGAAGAAGACATGGTACCAATTTAATGATAATGTAATTATGGTATATTTATGAACTACATAAACAAAATGGAGTTGAAAAGTAGTATGCTATAAAATATGAAATGAATGAAAACAGACATGAGTAACCAAAATCTAAAGTTTTCCCCCGTCAAAAAAAGCAACTTTACAAAATTAGACAAACTACACACTTATTACCTGGAATTGAATGGGGGTGGGATGCACTTACCTCTATGGCCATGCTTTTTTTATATGGTCACTAACGTAGAGCAAGAGGGCAACAACATGTGAGCACCTGGCTAGTGTCTGTTGCTTGCAGCAGCAAGAGGCATCAAGCACACTACCATAGGCAATAGAAATGGTTGCTGTGGGGAATCTCTTCTCCAATTTATAAGAGGCTCTTAATTCTCCCTTTACTAAATACAAACCACGAAGCTTGTCCGTGTTGTCCCTGATGTTGAGAACAAACCCTGCTGCAACATGCTTCCTAGCTCTTCGCATTGTGCTCCTTGAGTTTGCCTCATTAGCACCATCCAGCATTTCAAAGTCATCGTCAATGTATTCCTCCTCTGTATTAGGAAGCACACTTGGCAAAACACAAACTCGGGATCTTTCTTGCACATAGTG
>NW_026267301.1:227404-230541 GCF_000697945.3 Frankliniella occidentalis | reverse complement strand
TATTTGTTAATAGTTTTGCAAAACCGTCGAGAAACAACACGAACAACACACCTCTAACTAGCATAGAGCATGTTTCGTGGCTCACAACAGTCGCTTCTTGTTTACGGCGGTCAACCCGGACTACTTAAAATATGTGCAACTTTTTCTGCGTTTCGATTTCCGAGATGAAACGCATACCAAAATAACCGTCGAGGTATAAACTATTGCGCTACGAGCTCAGATTTCCGTTTAATTCGTTACTTTCATGGAAAACGGGAAAATGATTCATTTGGTTCCCCGCCCCGCTGCAGACGCCAAGATGGCGGAGCCGCCGGGGCGACGCGTGGCGTTGCCAAGTTTGGCGCTTTAGAGGACCCCGTCGAAAAGGTCTATATTATTTCTTTTTTCACCACTAATTCTAAATAAAACAAGCTAATCATCAACAACATTTTGGCCGGGTTTTCCGAAGGAGCATTTATCCTTTACTATAATGAGGAAACTGACATGAATGTCAATAATCATATTAGAACCTTACGGCCTTCTTATAAAGACTTTCATTTCAAACGTACACGAAAGGGAAGACCATCGACGCCATTTTCAATAAACGTGAAGTCAAATTTATTGGTGTTATCTAATACTTCCTGATTTCAATTAAAATATGGGGTGGACTAATTGTGTTGTACCTGGTTGCACAAGTAAACCAGATACAGGTATAGTATTCAAATATTGGCCCCAAAACCAGATCCTTTCTGCGCAATGGCAGGAATATTTGCCACAAATTATTCGAAAGCCTGCTGTCTGTGAGGTAAATAGATTTACTACTAACAACTATTTTTGTTTAATTATATTTTAACGTCTTTTGGGCATGATTGACTGTCATAAGGGGCCATCGTCAAGAATAGGAATACTAAAAAATTCTAACGCTAACGCGTTAACGCCCCCCTAGATTTTAATTTACAGTTGGAATACTCAAAATATTCTATTTAATATCAGATGTTGTGATATGATGAAATAAAATTATTGGGAGGCGGATCTAGTTGTGGTTGTGAATCAGAATATTTTATTCAGCTGTTGGTAATAGTGTATAACCAACATAGCATAGTTTTCTTTTAAATTCTCCCCCAGCAGCAAAGGGCGATAGGTTGGCAGCATTGTTAGCCGCCGCGCCTTCTTTGAAATGTGATTTAGAAGTCAGAAGTACAGTCTTCCCTAACAATGCCTATCGTTGAGTGGTGCTGTCCGGTCGCGTTCGAAACAGCGTTTATTCTGCACCATTTTACACGGCGGGGATTTTTTTTGGCTGGGCGTTTAGCGAAGCCGAGCGAAGCCCATTACTCCACTGACCAGAAAACCTTCATTCATTTTTTTTAACTGTGTCTGTCCGCACGATAGCTCGAGAACGAATTGAGATAGCGATCTGGGAATTTCAGGGTCGTTTTGTCTCACAAAAAGACAGATCGAGTTAGAAGATGAGCATTCTAGCTCAAAAATTGACTTTCAAAAAAACAAACACAAAACAAAGGTTGCAAATTTTTATTCTTTTCAAATAATTTGTTATGGGCTCCTGGGGGGAATTCGTGAAAGTAGAACCCTCTGCACGAAAATTTCGTCCGTTTTGCTCTATCTTGTACCGTTTAGGTGCAAGGGGGCAACTCTGGACAAAAATGTGGTGAAAATGACCAAACAGTTGGCTGAGCGATTAGCGAAGCCCATTACTCCACTGACCGAAAAAGTGTCATTCTGTTTGTGTGTTTGTGTGTCTGTCTGTCCGCACGATAACTCGAGAAGGAATTGAGATAGCGATCTGGGAATTTCAGGGTCGTTTTGTATCATTGGCTGAGCGATAGCGAAGCCTACTGCTCCAGTGATGATCAAAAAGTTTCCTGTCTGTCTGTCTGTTTGTCTGTAATCACGATAACTCGAGAACGCGTTGAGCTAGGTACCTGAAATTTTTAGCGTAGCTTTGTAGCATAAAAAGCAAGAACTGTATTAATTTTGAGCCCTCTAGCTTAAAAATTGACCTGTCAGAAAATCAAAAACGAAAACCCTACTATAGCCTATGTCTTCTACTTTCTTATTTTTTATACATCTTTCTAAGACGTAACTCGTGAAAGTAGAGCCCGTAGGGCCAAAAGTTTGTCCGTTTGCCTCTATCTTTAAACGTTTAGTCGCCAGAGGGCGATATTTACACGAAAACGACCCCAAACCATTTTAATGTTGTTTCTCAGATATTTGACAGTCTCTGGTGGAGCAACTCGTCAAAAATAAAATCCTGGGGTAAAATTTGTGTCTCTCTGAGCCAAAAGCCTATCTTCGACTCTGCCTTTTGTCCGACTCGGGTGTCAGCGCCGCAGACCTAGGTAGACGTATGCCAGGCTCGTCGCTGCGTAACAGTGTTTTATTTCATGAGATATCGCGAAGCCTGTTACGCGAGACGTGGTCTGGCGTACATATAGCTATGTTATATCTGGTTAAGCCACGCTCATTCTGAGCGGGCCGCCTGAGCGTGCGCCCGCTGTGGAGGGGGTAGGCTGGCCAGCCGAGTGGTGGCCGAACCTAGACGAAACTCGTGCATACTGTGCCGAAGCCGAGGCGAGTCGAGCTGATCGAGCCGTGCCGGGCTGAGCAAAGCCGGCCGAACCGAGCCGTGACAAGAAAGAACAACAACCGCAACAACAACCTCAAAACGCGTTGTGTGATCCATGGTGATCCGTTTCAAAGCAAATAGAAATTATGTACATACATGTCATCGCCGCACTATTGTGAATGCACTAGTTCAACTTTGTGCTATGAAACGAGTTTATGAATGTTAGTGAACTATTTGCTCTTCTGCCATGCCACTCAGCTGCGTTCGCTTGATATTTTTGATTTAAAGTCTCATCTTAAATGTGTCTTTTTAGCCCGCTCTTTTGCTTAAAAGCTATATAAGCGGGCTTATGCCAGGGGTCTCAGACACGCGGCCCGCGGGCCGCAAGGGCCGCACTGGAGAGAGATGGAGCTATGTGATCGCAGTGAGTGCGAGTGAGAGGTCCGACTCGTGCGGCCCGCGTGACGTCACAGTCTGAGACCCCTGGCTTATGCCATCGCCCTTGTGTCTGTCTGTCTGTCCGTCTGTCCGTTCCCCAAGAAGGATGAGAGCTAGAGGTCTGAAATTTTCA
>NW_026267301.1:225136-227354 GCF_000697945.3 Frankliniella occidentalis | reverse complement strand
GAAGTAGTTGCACACATGAGCAGAAAGGCTGCAAACAGAATGAAAGCTTACTATGACAGAAATGCAACACTTTCACCATTCAAAGCAGGGGACAAAGTCTACTTGTATTACCCCAGAAAAATTAAAGGCATCTCAGCGAAGTTAATTTCCAGATGGGAGGGGCCTTACGTGGTCACGAACATAATAAATGACTGCAATGCGAGAATAGAGAGGGCAGACAACCCCCATAAAAAGCTAATAGTTCACATAGACAGGCTAGCAAGATGTCCAGACGAAGCCGACGACAACAACAACATGGCTAGCGCTTGGTTGTTGTTTACGGAATGAGCGCAACCATCTTAGCACTCGAGAAACTCGAACTCGATCGAGCGGCGCGAGAAATTCAAATCGGAACCGGTCGCTAGGAAGCGGGTACCGGGTACCAACCGGTTGCTAGGCAATCGGGTAGGTCGCTAGGCAATCGGGTAGGTCGCTAGGCAACGGGTAGGCTTAACGAAAACAAAAGAAGGCTACTGACGCTATCTTAAGCCTAACGGTATTCCCCTCAGTTCTGAGAAAAGCCAACGGACGCGACGACTCATTTAAATTATCCGGAGCAATCCACGTAAAGTAAAGTGGAAAACTTGGTGAAAATGGAACAAATTCCAGGGAAGAAAAATACTTTTCAGGATTTAAAAGTAATAGTGCCACAGAGAAGCGAGGAACGGAAAATTCTGGAAGCAAGGAGACCCTCCAAGGGACTCACCAAAACTGAGAAAATGGACCCAGAAAAACTGGATAAAGTGATAAATAATGTCAAGAGAAAAATAGGAGAAGGAAGAGAGAGCTGGGATGCAAAAAGAGCCAAACTCATGAAGCCGGAAGGGGACCCAAACCTAAGACAGAAAAAGAGGGCCGGAGCCCTAAGGAAGGCTTTTGCCCAAGGGACCCAAATGGTAAGCAAAAGTGCCCAGGGGAGACTTTTCTAGAAAGAAAAGGGGAAGGAAAGATACCAAAATTAGTATTCCTGTTTCAGAATTTGAAAATGCCCCGGGAAATTGTGGCTTTCCCTACAAAGCAGGCCCAAGAGTAGGTCATCTCATTTTGGTAGTCGAAGTCGGCGATTTTGGAGGTACGCACATTTAATAATAGATTAGACCTAGTAGAGACCCTGTGCAAAGTTTGAGTCCTGTGCGATAACGTTTACCCGACCCGCATCGCGATTTTCCGAGCGGGCTCGAAATTGGCGCGCGGTGACCCGACACCTTGTCGGCTCTGCCGTGCTGACACGGTGGGGTCAAGGGTGAGGGCTCGGGTCTGAAGTGTGACCCTATGGGTACTACTTCACATCCGACATGGCGATTCCGATCTCGCAACTGACCGGGTGTCTCTCGGCGGCTAAAAGTCGCAGGCCGCGCGGGTCACTCCTGGCAGCCGAAATTAGCAAAATCAAACATAATGTTTTTGCCAATACGTAGGCCGTACCGTGCCCTATCCAAAACTATGTAGCGTGCCAGGTAGCAGTGACGCGATCACTAGGAAAACTAAACAATGTCAAAAACGCCTGCGTACTAGGCTACCATGCGCTACAGGCGTGTAGTGCGGGCAGTCTATGTGACGTCATCACAGGCGCAAAAACCTGTTTTTATTAAAACTTTTTCCAGTGATCGCGTCACCGCTACCTGGCACGCTACATAGTTTTGGATATGGCACGGTACGGCCTACAAATTGGCAAACACAATACGTTTGATTTTGACAATTTCGGCTGCCAGGAGCGACCCGCGCGGCCCGCGACGTTTGGGCCCCTGGAGACGCCCGGTCAGTCGCGAGCTCGGATTCACCATGTCGGATGTGAAGTAGGACACATAGAGTCACACTTCAGACCCGAGCCGACACCTTTGACCCCACCGTGTCAGCAAGGCAGAACCGACGAGGTGTCGGGTTACTGCGCGCCAATTTCGAGCCCGCTCGGAAAATCGCGATGCGGGTCGGGTAAACGTTATCGCACAAGGCTAAAACTTTGCACAGGGTCTCTGCTAGGTCTAATCTATCACTAGACGTGCGTACCTCGAAAATTTTTTTCCGGTGAGATGGCCTACCCAAGAGTCAGGCCCATCCAGCCAGGGGGCATTCCCCGACCCTCCCAGGGAATCATATGTGTTCCCCAACCACATTCAACAAGCAGGCCCGCCCTTCCGCCAAACGGAGTTGCCAGCTCCACTTCGCTGCGCCGGCAACT
>NW_026267301.1:216786-220706 GCF_000697945.3 Frankliniella occidentalis | reverse complement strand
TCTTTTGCTTAAAAGCTATATAAGCGGGCTTATGCCAGGGGTCTCAGACACGCGGCCCGCGGGCCGCAAGGGCCGCACTGGAGAGAGATGGAGCTATGTGATCGCAGTGAGTGCGAGTGAGAGGTCCGACTCGTGCGGCCCGCGTGACGTCACAGTCTGAGACCCCTGGCTTATGCCATCGCCCTTGTGTCTGTCTGTCTGTCCGTCTGTCCGTTCCCCAAGAAGGATGAGAGCTAGAGGTCTGAAATTTTCAAGGTATTATTGTTGTCACTTCTGGACAACGAAATGGTTGGTGCAAATCCTGGCAACCACCCCTGAGTGGGTCTGAGGGGGTTACGAAGAAATATGTGGTGGTCTAAGAAGTAGGAAAACAATATTTTTTTATGGTCTTCTAAGGAGTAACTTGAGAAAGTAGAGATCTTCGGAAGAAAATTTCGTCCGTTTGGCTCTATCTCTCACCGTTTAGGCGCTAGAGGGAGTTTTTGTCACAAAAGTGGCCCTAAAGTAAACGTATTAATTTTGGAAAACATTTGATCGTCTCCAAGAGGTAACTTATGAAAGTAGAGCCCTTAGAGCCAAAATTTCGTCCGTTTGGCTCTATCTCTTACCGTTGAGACGCTAGAGGGAGTTTTTCTCACAAAAGTGGCCCAAAAATAAATATTTTATTTTAAGAAAATATTTGATGGTCTTCAAAGGGGTGAATCGTGTAAGAAGAAACCCTCTGGGCTAAAATGTCGTCCGTTTGGCTTTCACTGTTTACTTACAAAAGCGAATTTTTCTTACTGAAATAGCCAAAACAGAATCTTTTTCATTTTTTTCAGGAGTACACTTTTGTTTGAGAAGTAGCCTATGCCGTCGGTTCAAAATTTTCTTCTAAGCAGAAGAGTGGGCTTATTTTATGGTGGCACATCATTAGTAAAATGTGTACACTCCCATGCCAAAAAAACAAACATTTATTTCCTTGTTTTGTTGTACTTCACATGCTGCTTCCGTTCTATCACTAATTAAAGCAAAATCATTGCGGACCAGTTCGGAGTTATTTCAGAGTACGCCTCTAAGTATATTTAATTTCTTCTAGTTCTAGTCTTAAATATCTTTTCATAGGTGTGTTATTGGATCCATAAGCTAACATCAAAAACTTAAAAGGGATTTGGCATAACTTGCATGTTTTTTACAAACTGCGGCACACATAGCCAAAGATGTTGAGCGTATGAAAAGACTGCTTCGTTTGTTGAGTTTTGATTACGGAGTGGACAGCAAAGGTACCTGGCAAAAAGATGGTTCAAAGCGAGCTGTCACTCAAACGTTCGATGGAAGCTTTATTACACCATGAAAAATCAGAAAGGGCGGGCCCAAGGCCCGTTCCAAACGCCGCCGGCAGGCCAAGCTAGGCCCGCTCCCTGCCGAACCAAGTTGCCGGTGGAGCGAAGCAAAAACTCTTGTTTCTAAGACAACAACCGAGTTACAAACAGTTCATCATTTTACGAATGTATTCGTTACTTTAAAATAACGAAGAGTTCGTGTAGAAAAATGTATTAACAGGACATTCTTCGTTAAATTACGATGTAACTTCCAATCGTGATGGGACTTTGCTTACATTTCACTATGTTTTTCGCGCGAAAAGAGAATATCCAAATTAGATAGATGAAGATCCCAGATTCTCACTCCACCTTTTTGCTTAGTCTCTAAACTTTTTTGGCTGAGCGATTGGCGAAGCCTATTACTCCCATGATGATCTAAAAGTTTCGCGTCTGCCTGTCTGTCTGTGTGTGTCTGTCTGTCATCACGATAACTCGAGATCGAATTGAGTTAGCGACCTGAGATTTTCAGGGTCGTTTGGGGTCACAAAAAGACAGATAAAGTTCGAAGAAGAGCATTCTAGCTCAAAAATTGGATTTAAAAAAAAAACACAGGTCCCACAAATGACGTTTAAAGAAAAATAAAAAAAAAGTTCCGTCAAAGCACGGATCGTGGAAGCAGATGATACATATGAAATGATCAAGCCTTGCATTATATTATTTCAGTACAGGATGTGGAGGTTTCAAAGATCTAACACCCACATTTACAGAATGTTGTTGCTATCTATACCACTATTCATATTATACAAGGTCCCCACTGCCGTTTTATTCTCCTCCAGTGTTTAGAATAGCATGATATGGTCCGTGCGGGTGGCTGAGCCGAGCCGAACCGGGCCGAGTTCCGAGCGCCGGCCGAGCCGAGCCTGGCCGAGGTGAGATTGGAGCCGAGCAGTGACGCGGGGCCGAGCCGAGCTCGGGCCTCGCGCGCGGCTTCGGGGGCTGACGCTGCGGAGCTGGCGGCTGTGGCACGGTCGGGCCAGCAACACTCAGCCGCCCTCCGTCTATCTACTACTGGTGACGTCACGCTTTGTGCCCCTCTGCACGAAGCTACAGTACAAGCAATGACACATTTGACATATCATTCGTATTATTCAATTCAGTTGTGTAAAGTTTCAGTTACAAATGTATCATCTGCTAAAAAAAATACGATATCATAATGGGTAACTCATCAAAGTAGAGCCCTTTGAGCGAAAATTTCGTCCGTTCGGCTCTAACTTTAACCGTTGAGGCGAACGGGAGGAGTTTTCCACACGGAAATGACCCCAATTCATTTCAATGTTTTTTCTCAGGTGTCTCATGGTCCCTGATGGGTCAACTCGTCAAAGTAAATCCCAAGGGAGCAGGATTTGTGACTTGTGGGGCCGAAGGGCCTATTTACGACTCTTTCCTTAAGCCAGCTCGGGTGTCAGCGCCGCAGGCCTAGCTAGATGTTCGCCAAGCGCGTCGCAGCGTAACAGTGTTTCGAGAGATATCGCGAAGCCTGTTAGGCGAGACGTGGTCTGGCATACATCTACCTAGTTGGCTGAGCGATTAGCGAAGCCTATTACTCCAGTGATGATCAAAAAGTTTCGCGTCTGTTTGACTGTCATCACGATAACTCGAGAACGAATTGAGCTAGCGACCTGAGATTTTCAGGGTCGTTTTGTATCATAAAAGGAGAGATCAAGCTCAAAGAATAGCATTCTAGCTCAAAAATTGGATTTTTACAAAATCAGAAACCACAGGTCCCACAAATAATGTTTCTAAAAGTTTTTTTTACAGTTTCATAAGGAATAACTCTTTAAAGTAGAGGCCTCTAGGCGAAAATTTCGTCCGTTTGGCTCTATCTGTCAGCGCCGCAGGCCTAGGTTGATGAATGCCAGGAGCGTCGCAGCGGAACAGTGTTACGTGAAATATCGCGAAGCCTGTTACGCGAGACGTGGTCTGGCGTACATCTTCCTAGTTACCTCAAACGTTGCATTCGATACCCTGAAATGCCTGGCGAAGGGAGGGTCTCCCATCGTTTTAAGCAGGGCTTCAACCTCCACATCTATCTTCACTCAATGTACATCATCATCTTCACATGTACACTGAAGAAGTAATAGTTTTAAAATGAATAATATTTTAAAGTATGTAGACTAAGTTTAATCTAATTTTGAATGTGCTAACAAAAAGTAAACAAAGCTAACCTAACAAGTCATCGTCGTCCTCTATGCAGCTCATTATTGGCTGAGCGATTAGCGAAGCCTATTACTCCAGTGATGATCTAAAACTTTCGCGTTCGTCTGTGTGTCTGTTTGACTGTCATCGCGATAACTCGACAACGAATAGGGTATTCCGGACAAGCGAAGCGCCGGAAACGAGAGGTGAGGATAGCGCTGGTCGAATCTCAGCCTCGCGGCTTCTAGATTCGGTCGTCTGCTATCAACCGCACGGTGGCGTTAGGTTAGGTGGTGGTCTGGATTTCAATCTCGATTTTTAGAGTGAGGATAACACTCAATCTCCATAATCTGAAGCATGATGTCGTGGTAAACAAAGGCGGAAGAGCAATAGGGTATTTCAATGGAGCGCTGGCCGGAACTA
>NW_026267301.1:213856-216736 GCF_000697945.3 Frankliniella occidentalis | reverse complement strand
GACGGACGGACGGACGGACACGAGAGCGGTTGCATAAGCCCGCTTTAATGCTTTTTTAAAAGCAGAAGGGCGGGCTAAAAAATGGTGGAAAGGGAAGTCCTGCTGCCTGTGAGAGAGGCATCAGACTTCCCAATGTGTTCTCCATCCATATCTATGAAAATGGTAGAAGACACTCCAGAAATTCTGGAATCTCCTGGTTCCCCCAAAGAATCTACAAGCACTTCATGGCTGTGGGGTGAAGAGGAAGGCACCATGACCCCAGGCCAATATATGAGCTTGCCCAGCAATTCCAAATTCAGGAAGAACGTGAAAAAGACTTTGATTTCTTGCCACCGAAAATAAGGCAACATTATGCCAGCCAAGCATTCATACCACCAAGGATAACAAGAGAGTTTCTGTCAAGTGATAGTGAGAGCGAGCAGGAAGAAAGCGCTAGTGTAATAGCAAAGCAAATGGTAGCAGGAATGACACTATCAGACTCTGACACGGAAGAGAAGGTAGAAGAGAAAAGAGAAATAGAAAAAGAGATGGAAGAACTAGAAGCGGAGATAAACAAGGTAGATGTGGAAATGGGAGAAGTAGTAGGCATGGAAATAGACAGTAAAATAGAAGAGATAGAGAACAAGATGAGAGAGGAAGAAGAAGCAATCAGAGAACTGGAGAAGAAGTTAAAAGAAAAGCAATCAAACAAAGAAATCATTTGTGGAGGATTAAAGCTAGACATGCCTTGGCAACTGAAACCACTTACCTTGGAAGACAAGCCCACTGGTAGCAGACAAGAATGGCTTGATCAGATTTACAAGAACAAAGCTCTGACTCTTAACGTCAGAATGTGTTAAGTGCCAAGTTAATTATTCTTTAAGTTGTCAAAAGACTGTAAATCGTTCCTGTTCCTAAGTGCAATCAAATCATTCCGCTACTTGTGATAAATTGTGTTGTTGTGCCAAGCAAAATGCTGTAATAAAAAAGTGTTCATGCTCAAGTTTGTAATAAAACCAATGAAAATATAAGGGAGTTTCAATCCAAACACCAAAGGTCAGATACAAGAATTTATTATGAAAATAAATAAATCAAAGGACAAAGTCACAAAGTCCTATAAAGGCACATGAGCCCGCAGATCCAAGAAAGGGGCATAATTAAACTAAAAGTCAATGGCAGGATAGCACAACCCAGTTGAAGGACAAAATTACAAAGTCCTATAAAGGCATATGAGCCCGCAGATCCAAGAAAAGGGGCATAATTAAACTAAAAGTCAATGGCAGGATAAGAGCACAGCCAAATTGAAGGACGAAATTACAAATTAAAATAAAGCGGAACACAATCCATAAGTCCACAAGTTAAAAACACAATCCATCAACTTAAAACAAAGAATCAATAACCTAAAAGGAAGTATCACATCTGGAAAAGAAAAGAAAGTCTTAACGAAAGAACAGAAGTGGAAAACCAAAACCAGAGAAAAACAGGCAAAAGAAAAGAAACTAACCTAACTCCTCGCGAGTGGTTTGGCCGTCCCCATGGTCAGGACCTGGATCTGCGAAGCGGATGAGTTCAGTCTGCAGAAGGAAAAATAAACAAACAATGAAAACAAAACAAGCAACAAGAACATCAACAACTAGAGAAGGGAGGAACAAGAGAACGCACAAAGGGCCACCCTAAACAGCGCGCGCAAATGTACGGACTGTGATCGCCATACAAATCCTCCAGATTGAACTTTATCCGTTTAAAAGCATAATCGCCAGTCAAAATAAATTCGGATTCAGCAAAAGGCGCACAAGCAGCGCAAAGAATGACATCCTCCCCGGCTTTCATAGCACAATGATAATGCACAAAGACGACTACGGACATTGTAACGGTCGCGAACACAGAGCGCACAGAAAAACCGTTAAGTTTGAAAGAAAACTCACCTTGTTCGTCCTCGCTGACGAGGTCGATGAGATCTATCGCCCCATCCTCCACATCTTGGGCAATCTCAGCTAGATCCAGTTGATTCAAAAAAGCTAAGGGTGCAGGACCCACCGGTTCAGGGTAAATGACACCGGGTGGTGGAAGTTGAGGGATCTCAGCCAGCGCGGGCAAGCCGCCAGGGCTATACTGTTCCAGAACAATCTGTTCGGAAAATGAATAAAATAAAATACCGAACTCTTCCGAATTTACACAAAACACATAAAGCACAGACGCGAAGCTTACGTAACACTTCTCCAAGCAGCAGCCGCAGAAATAGAAGCGGTTATCATCCAACAAAAAATTTTGGAAAGTGCCAACAAATTGAATCAGGGAGGGCGATGCAACAACCCAATGAGGATTTAACATGGTGGCCTGGATACATTCAAGGCAGATCTGAAAGAACACGGGGATTTAGGGCCGAGAGAAAAACGCCCAGGGAACGCTCAGCAGGGACGCCGGCCGCACAATTTGAAAAATCAGAAAATACGGCTAAAATACTCAATTTTCTTCTAGTCATGTCCACGAGATTATATCCCCAGAAATGTTGAACGAGGCAACGTGTGGTCATGGTGAAATAAAAGATTGGAAATCAAAGAAACTTGAAAAATGACCGGAGGGCGACAGAGCGGCTCAAACCAGGAGACAGCAAGATGGCGAAGTGACCGTTGGTGGGATTGCCGCCAAAGCGCAGCGTCCCCACGGAAGGAGGGGAAAAGGAAGGAGTGGGGGTAACCCACTGCGCATGAGCGGCGCGCGCAGCCGAGTATGAGAATAAAAGAGGAACGCTGCCAGAACACTCTGAGCAGTCAGAGAGAGAGAACGGCTAGCAGAACAGCACTAGCCGAGAAATAAAGTTCTAAACCACCCTGGGTAAAAAAACCATGGGGCTGTCCATGAGCCATGGACATAAATTTAACCATGGATTTTTCTGACCAT
>NW_026267301.1:188228-204451 GCF_000697945.3 Frankliniella occidentalis | reverse complement strand
CACACAGACACACAGACAGACACACACGAGGTCGTTTGCATAAGCCCGCTGGATAGCTTTTTCAAAGCAGAAGGGCGGGCTAAAAAGACAGATCATGTTCGAAGGAGAGCATTCTAGCTCTAAAATCAAAAACCACAGGTCCCCAAAATGCCGTTTTTTTAAATAGTCTTTTTATTGTTCCCTAAGGGGTCACTCATCTCAGTAGAGTCCAGTGGGCGAAAAATTCGTCCATTTGACTCTATCTTTAATCGTTTACGCAACAGAGAGAGTTCTCTACACGAAAATGACCGCTAAACATTTTTATGTTTTTACTCAGATATTTAATGGTTTCCGGTGGGGTAACTCGTTAAAATAAACCCCGAGGAACAAAATTTGTGACTTTTTTGGTGCCAAATGCCTACTTATGACCTTCTGCCTTCTGCCCGACTCAGGTGTCAGCGCCGCAGGCCTAGGTACATGTATGCCAGGCGCGTCGCAGCGTAGCAGTGTTTCGTGAGATATCACGAAGCCTGTTACGCGAGACATGGTCTGGCGTATATCTACCTAGTTATACTATTGCGCCCATCCTCCCAAAAAGTATTCCCACAATCTCTTCATCAAGCTGAGCTTCATACAGAGCTTCTTCCAGAACTACGATAGCTGCTAGCAGCATTGCTCGCTCGTGCTCGTCTTTGGCTGTTTACAGATGCAACCAGAAAAAATAAACTCACGATCACGTCATAAGAACCAGCGAAACAAAAACAAACGCAAAGCACGAGTATGGAGCCGCAGTGGAACCCCAACGCCCTGTTCCGCTGTTCCAACATGTGTCAAATGTGTAAAATTTCATTTTTAATATTTGAATAGGGTGTTTCAATGGAGCGCTGCCCGGAACTAAGAAGAACAAAACCGGATTCAGAGAGCGGTGGTGGGGGCGGGCGCGCGGAGGAGCGGAGGGCAAGCGGGGAGGCTCGTCTCCACCCGCCGCCCCTCCGCGCGCCCGCCCCCACCACCGCTCTCTGTATCCCGTTTTGTTCTTCTTAGTTCCGGGCAGCGCTCCATTGAAATACCCTATTGTCAGAAAAACGCTTAAAACAGCATTAAACACGGTTGTACGGCGTACAGGCATTCATGCGCCCGATGTGCGGTTGTGCTGTTTTGCTGTCCCCTTTAAGTTGATAAGGCCTTTGTATAACCCGGCCGCCGCAGACCCATATTTGTGTAACCGTGCTGCTGCAGATCGAACTTTGTCGTTAGGACCCATCGTATTGGTTCTAGTGAGGAAATTGTTGAAGTCATTAGCAATGTATAGACCTTTTCGCTCACAACGTGGCAACGCCGCAAGTAGAATCTTATTCTTGAGGTAAACCGTATTTTGAGTGTTTGTCAAGCAAATTACTCATCACCACTGGATTCCTTGGAAAATTTACTAGAGACAAGTGTTTTTGCTTTTTGAAATTTGCCTAAATTAAAATTTCACTAGGGAGATTTGCGTTGTTGCCAGGTTGTGGGCGAAAAGGTCTATTCATCGAACGCTTCTAACTTTATCCAACGTTTATCACTTCTGCCAACCAACCAACCTCGTGGCACTAACTCGGCGACTACTGGGCACTCTCTGATAGGGATAAACTAGCACTGGGGGTGCCATATCATCGTCTGCCGAAAAGGAATACATAGTCGTGACAGAGGTCTTTGCATCTCCTACATCCACGTCGTAAACATCCTTTGAGCCCTTCAAAGCGATGACGAGATTCTTTTGAGCGCCAAGTTTGAACCCTACTTCGTCTCCATTGGAAACTGCTAGGAATCGACTCAACATCAAAAAATCCCCTGACTCTTAACAGAAGGGACTAGGGCTTACGGATAGGCAACGGTGAGCGCCCGACCCGCTGCCGCAGCAGATGTTCGTCGCTATATCTCAGCCATCACTGCGATTTTCAAAATTCATAAAAGGTGCCTTTAGTGATAGAATTTATGTTCAGCTGGATTCTTCTTGATAAGGATTTGAGCAGGAGAATTAGACACGTTCACTCTGTTTCACAGTTCCACGGAAGGTATTTTATTGCAAGAAACGGGAACTGTACACGCACAACATCAGAGAAGAAAAATGGGAACAAATGAATGTCTTACTCACTAAATGCACAATGGCGGGAGAATTCAAACTTAAAATTATGACATCCAACATTTAGCTCCCCTCAGCGAGAGCTGGAGCAGCGCAAAAGCTGCCGAGCGTCATTCTTCCTACGGGCCGCCCTCCGATCAGGCCCCGCCTAGAACCGTTCCTAAATGTTCTTTTCTGATTTCGCGTATTTCGCCAGTTCTTTCGTCGGGAAGGGCCAAAAATTATCTTAGAACGTAGGGCCCCGTGCGTTAACATTATGCACGGGGTAGCTGAGCGACTTGCATTAAAATTACAGAAGACCTAACAAAATATAGAACAAAACTATAATGAATGAAGGTCCGCCTCGCCTAGGAGGTAAGGCAACCGATTTTGCTCCTTGAACGTGAGAGATGGGGGGGGGGGGGGGGTCAATTAAGCCGTCTCCTTAGTGAGCCGTCTAAGGGATAAGGAATTTGTCTGAAGATCCCTGTCTGTGCATTTGGGCAACCTACCATGCCGCTGGCATAAATTTGTGAGTTCCTGAAGTTCACATTCAGAACATGTTTGCTACTGTCCCCTCCTATCTCCACTGCCCTCCCCTTACTTAATTTACCCTTTTCTGAAATACCATATGATGCATCTTGCTCCCATTTCATTCAATTCATTTAATTTGAGAAAGGTGAAGTTCTATTGGATTGCCTCTTGTTGAAGTCAAATTAAATACCCTAATATTTAATTTTATTTCAAAATACATATAAAGTTGTCTCCTACGACAAGTATAACTTGTCGCTCTTTTATTCATTTTTATCAGATCTCTCCGAGGCATTTGGAGGATCACGAATTGCTGAAGTATATTTAATTGAAACAGTTCTATAATGTATCGTATCATACAGTTTAATTTCAATGCTCCCACCATTTTATTGGACATCATTACACGTAATCTGACTCAAGACAAAGCTAGTCAATTTAAGAAAAAGGTATACCTTGTTCTGCTTTCGATGGGCCTATCCTACCTAAGTTTGCGATATTGGCTATAATATTGTTCGGTCCTTTGCAACTCCATGGCTATGGTAGAAGTAAGTTGTGTGTTTAATAATCGTTTTGGCATTTCCTATTGAGAGATTAGGTGACTCCCAATCATTCTACAAGTAAAGACCATGCCATTTTGTTAAAATAGAAAAATTGAAAATTAGGATTTTTTGGAAGTTTCAAAACTAAAAGTGTAATACAAGATTTAAATTCCTTTTCCAAAATCAAAAAGGAAATGTCTTATGCTTAAGGTCGATCAGAGTCGAAATGGCAAAGTTAGCCCTCAAAGGGGTAAATGTGTGCGAAAACGACCAAATTGTCAATTTCGGGGGCATTAACCCTTCCATTTCGATTCCGATCGTCTTGGAGCATAAGACATTTTTGTTTTCTTTTGTTAAGATGACCCCGAAACAATAGTTACCTTTGCACATTTCTCCCGAACCTCCAATCCCCTCCTCCCCTCCAACTTACGTAAGTAGATACGTAAACCATTCAAAACTTTCGTTCTTTTTCACCGGACACCGACGAAACTTGGTAAGTCGAGTTCCACAACTCTAAAAATAAAAATTTCACACTCGGTTTGACCATCTGACAAAATGATCAAGTGTGAGAGAATCAGAAAGTCTCGAAGTGGACGCTGGAGCCATTTGCGTGTTCGCGCTCTTTTTTCCACTCAGTGTAGCCACCACCGAAACAACAACATCTGAAGCTCTCTCTGAGAAAAAGAGGACCATATATTTCAAATTAGTCCGTTGAGAACGAAAAGGGGACACTGAGACTCCCTTAAATTATCGATGTTAAAGCAAACTTCTATTTTGTTATCAGTACAGCCGTTTTCTAGAAAAAGGGGAACGCAGACACTGACAGACAGACTCACGACGGAGACATCGCCTGACCCCTCAGCGACTTGGACTGAAGCTTCGCTCAGCGATAAGAGAAGATGAAGTTTCATGATGTTTAAATACCATATTCAGCCCAGATACACGATATTATTGAAGTCGGGTGCAGGGAGCAGTGTAGGTTATGGTACTCGTAGAGCCGAACAGCGACGGGCCCGGACGGGTCTCTTTTTATTCAACTAAGTGTTTTCGAGACATAGACATTAATCTTTAAAATGAAAGAAGAAGGAGAGCGAGGGCAGGTCATTGCTGCGTGACAGATTACGAAAACGGCGAGTTGTTTTTATTTCAGTTTATAAAATTTGCACAACATGTGTAACAGATAGAAAAAATGGTCAGCAAAACTGTCTTTGTAGTCAGAAGCTGATAAGACGAAGGGGACGATGTAGACCGTGGTACTTCTGCAAACGGAACGACGCGTTTCTCTGCTACCTGGAGCCAGAAGTCTGATGAGGACTTGAGACTGCGATTCAAGCTGCCAGTCTCATAATCTACGGCAGCTACACCAAATTTTAAGCTGGAAAAAGGCAACATATATCTTATTATCAACTGCTGGAGAAGTTTATCTTGGCGAGAACCGTGAGAGGGGTTAATTTGGACCACCAGGGAAAATGTGGACAACTTTCTTGTCGGTACTGGATGACTGCTGATGAGCATTGTTGGCGACAACGATAAACTGGACAGTTTTAGCAATAGGGTATTCCACTGTAAGCTGACCGGAACCCAAAGAAAAAAAACATGCCTGCTGGATCTGTTTCCTTTCTGCGCTCCCATTGGCTGACCGCTGCACCGACGTCATCGTAGACCAATCAGCGTTTAGGAGGAAACGGATGGTGCTTTTCTTCTCAAGGTCTCAAGGTCTCAAGGTCTCAACGTACAAGAACATACCCAGAGGCCAATTTCAAATTTACCTTCTACAAAGTAAATTAGCGTTGTGATATGCAAAGGTTTTGCAAGCTTCAAGCGCATCCCAAATAGGTGCAGTCTATATGGCTTCCATGACACTTCAAACTTTATGCTAATAACACGGTAAAAACAATGTCTCATTTTTTGATGGAATAGGGAAGACTTTAAGGTAAGGCTTGGGTGAAACTGGAAAAGTCACCTAAAAAGCAGAGTTTTTTTAGTTTTAAATCTACATGCTAGTGAAATCAAGAAAAAGATCTCTATATTATTCTAAGTTAGTTTGTCGCGGTTCTTTTAACATATAATAAGTCTATAGTTGGACATAACACTGTGCGCAAGAGCTATTTTGAAGTTATAAATTTTTTATGAAATTTCAATATAGCTCTTGCGCACAGTGTTATGTCCAACTATAGACTTATTATATGTTAAAAGAACCGCGACAAACTAACTTAGAATAATATAGAGAGCTTTTTCTTGATTTCACAAGCATGAAGATTTAAAACTAAAAAAACACTGTTTTTTGCCCGACTTTTCCAGTTTCACCCAAGCCTTACCTTAAGGAACTCTCCTGGTTTGACGAAAACTCCTAAGATTTCGAGGAAGTCTCCTCAAAAAATGTAGGATATATCCTATTTTTTTGAGAAGATTCCTCAAAATCTGATGCGAGATCAGAGGACTCTTCCTCAAACATAGGAGTTCCTCAAAGTTTTCCCATTTTCGTCACACTGTTCCTCACATGATCCTGAGACACTGTTTTTACCGTGAAATGGCTGGGATTGCAGGGAGGTGGGACGATCAACTTCAGATTGTTATCCGCAGCAAAACGCCGCTGCAAGCATGCTCGGACTTCCTGCAGGGTCTGACGCAAATTAGCACAACAACATTGTTTACATTTGTGTTTTTATCATTTTTTGCGGATACTTTCCTAGGCAGGACACGAACACGCTCTCGTTTAGGAACGGTATGGTGTGCGGTGGGGCCCAAATCATTCATTCGCTATTTAAGGAACGTAAACGTTAAGCCATTTTTACGACATTTTCGATACGCAAACGTTGTAAAAGTAGAATTGCAATAGTAAGCGTAAGTAAGTCATGGCTTACGCAAATTTTGAAGGAAGTTGCCAACAATGAATTTTACCCCACGCCATTTTGGTACAAACCAAACCCCAAGTCGGTTATGCGAAACGTGTTCTACCGTTCATCTACTTAGATTAAAGACGTCTTACTTACTCGAATCCGGCGCTCCATTCGACGGTGTCAATTAAGGCCCAGACGATGTATCCCATCACATTGACCTTAAACTCATTGACAGCTGAGACGAGAGCTCGTAGATACGCCTGTGGATAATTCACAAAGGTAAATGCCATGGTGAGGACTAAGAAGCTGGAGACAAACAAGCCAAACATAGACGTCCGATCGAAGCGGAGAGCGTTGCTAGAATATTTACATTAAAACCAAATTAATGACACTCGTCTACCACAAGAATGTGGCGCTGCGTCCCTGTTTCAGTGTTCGTAAAATACTGCCTCAAACCCCCCCGCTCTCATCTCTCTCCAATGGACTTTTTATTCCTTTTAACACGTTTCCTGCGGCATGATCACTCTCTCATTGGTTTCCGAATGGCCGCTATGCCTTGTGGCCGCATATTCTTTGAGTTATGGACAAGCGTTGTGGTTTAGATTTAGTACTTACACTGTAGTAAGCAAGTCTCAACTCTTCGTCCATACCCTTTTGGAGGGGAATTCCGTTTTCTGATACCATAATAGGTAAATTGTATTGCTGCCACGTCCATAAAAGTGCGCTGTGCATTGCATCTGGAGCAACCTAAAACCAAAGAGATAAGAATCATAACTTTCTTCCACGATGGGTTGAATGCCAAATTTGATTGTGGCTGAGAGAGTGTTGTGTAAGCAGTCTAATAATACTTACACTAAATAAAGGGTAATTTTCTGACCTCCTTCCTAGCTCGTCAGCAAATCGAAATGAAATAAAATCTACTCCATGAGTCATATTCTCGACGACTACTGCAGGGCCGCTAAAAGGGAGCGTCTCTGAACTCCTGTCCGAATCCTTGTACGCGACATTGCCTCCCGCGTATATGTTGAGACTAATGAAGTCAGTGGCTCCTGATAGTACAAACAGAAAACAATAATTATTTCTCTCTTACAAACTATTTCAGAGAACTAGTAAAGAAGAACAGCACGAATAACAAAGTGGCCCGTGATTCGTCGCCCGGTCACTCCCACTACCTGAGCGACGATTCATGGGCCTCCTTGTTATTCGTGCTGTTCCTTCCGTTCTCTGGAATAGCGTACTGGGCCGATAAGTAAATGATGAAACAAAGTGTTTTTCGTGTAAAAATTAGTTCCCTGGACCAACATTTTAGTTAACTTTACGATGATTAAGGATATGCACGTTGTGCTTTCGCATAATTTTCTAAACTTCACTTACCCTTTAGCATCTGTTTCTCTTCAGGTGTGAACTCTGGTCGTAAATGCCCTGTATATTTTTTCACCAGCTCTGGGTAGTCACCAAACACAATTGGGTGCAGCATGGAACCAGCCTGCAACTGGTTAAACACCTCTGCAGCAAAGGAGTCCTCAATCGACGTTGTGTTGGGTTTGGCTGTAACGATCCACGTGTTGACACCCACGCGTCCTAAAAAAAAAGTAGAATAGGTGTTGCAAATGTACATCTATTAATGTCCACTTGGAGGGCATCTAGGACTGATGTTCCCTTAAAGAAACCAAGAATTACTTACGTCTGCCGATTTTGGTGGTTGTTTAATGTTTAATATAGCTTGTCCTTTTTTAAAAGCCGCGAGTCAGTGCCCGTGCTCTTAAAAAACACATTGTCAAATTCTTATTTTAGCGAGTATAATTCTTTCGTACCATGCAAACAAGTTTTGCTCAAGGAATTGTAGCCAATCAGATTCCAAAAAAAATTACAAGCCCACGGAATCTCTACAACTGGCGTTTATAAATGAAGTTTGAGAAGTTACGAGGATTTATTATCCGTAATCTTGAAAATTCTACCCAGGGGACAGAAAATGTCCAAACTCATATCAATTCATTTTATTTGACGAATACTAGGACAAAATTAATCAATTTTGGTGGCTTTGTCAATTATTACTTTTTTTACTTCCAATTTAACCAATGTTTATTTTTACAGTCTTACCCCAGCTGTGTGACCACCACTCTTCTTTTTTAAAAATTTTCGTCACCATTATAGTCCACATTTAAATGCCCCCTTGACGCCCGCTTTTAACTTTAATTTTTCTAACCTGGTTCATTTTGAAATACAGTCCGACCCCGCCCCATTCATTATCGTCAACGGTATGACGAAAGTTCCAAACCTAGAAATCTTAACTGGATAACAGTATCTTTCATATAATACATTCAAGACCTGAAGTATCAGTTATAACCGCATCAAAAACTTATATCTTATCTAAATGCGGAATATTGGCAACACTCCAGCGAAATGAATGGTTTCCTATTTAGAAAATTTATTGCAATTCAGTATATTTTGTGGACGAAGCCAATGATGTCATCTTGACGTCATTTTAGGTCATTTTAAAATCAATCCAAGGTAATTTTGTCTTCATATTGACCTAAAATGGCGTCAAAGTGACATCATATTCGTCCTGACATGACTTGATATGAGTTTGACCATTTGCTGTCCCCTGGGTAGGCAAAATACTCGAGTATTTGTTTTTCTAAATATCCTATTGTTTCCGAGAGGGCAATCAGTTGCGTACTAAATCGTACACCCAGGCCTGTACTAAAGACGTACTTACTCGTACTAACAGCGTAATAACGCGTACTAATGGTAAAAATCAAGCGTAATAGTGTCGTAATGACATTATTTTGCAGAAATGATGAAAAACTACGCAAAAATTGGGTGTAGTAACGTGTACAAATGTACTTACTCGTACACTTTGTTCTGGAGTGATTTACCCCTCGATTGTTTCATGGCATTTTGCAATATTAACGTACCGGGAAGTTTGTTTTCTTTGAACGCTCGGTACGCCTCTGCATGCGCCAGTGTTATGTGGTGCATGCACTTGTAGGTGTTATAATCCTCAGCCTGCACGAGGCCTGCCGTGATGAGGAGGGTCCCGAAATAGGCACACATTACGTTGGGTTCGTTGATGGTCGCCCACAGCTGGACCTAGGACCAGGAAAAGTACATTGGTATGCTATTGATACTGTTGCGTGTAGGTAGCGGTAAAATTTTCTCTGTGAGAGGATTTTACACCCAGAGGAATGCGTTTTTGAAACAAATGCAAGAAATGTTCGTGAATTTTTCTCAAGAACAAATCTGACTTATTTTAAAAGCACAAAAATTCATGGGGGGGGGGGGGATTATTTGTGAACTCGCGAGGCCACCGCGGACCACTCCGCAAGGTTGCGAGGACACCGTTTATAGACTCACTACATCCTTCATTTAAAATACGAGGTTTTCATTTAACATAAACAGTAAAACTTCTCAGAAAACCTGTAATAAGACGAATATGCCTCTTTTGTTGCTCAAATAGTTAAAAAATTACTTGTTTTCCTCTCTCTCTGTTGTTTCATGACTTAGAAAACGAAAATAAAAGTACCTTACAATGTATACACAAACACAAACTATGGGACTTCTAAAATGCTGCTATGTGCCCAAATAATTACGGCGGATGGAACGATCTGTACCCAATACAGTAGCCAAAAACTGTTGTTGAACTTTACTTTAATTACAAATTTCTGTAGTGTAATTGCAAAACGGACGCAGGGCGAGAAAATTGGTGGGGCACAGGAGAGTACTAGCAATTAGAAAAGTGCTATAACGAATACGCATAGTTTTTCTGTTAATCTTGCAGAGCCTAATGACAAACAATACTGGCATTTCTACTGACCTTTGAGCTAAACTCGTTGAAAAGAAATCGAGCATAATCACGAAACTTTTGGATCATCTCTCGACTTTGCCAGCCCCTAAACTGGTCTTCCAAAACCTGGGGGTGATCGAAGTGATACACTGTGGCCTGTAAAAAAAAAGTGGTCGCCAATAAAGTAACATAAGAGTACCTGATAAAATTAGGCCTAAACGGCGATGCTGCTTCCCGCTCTAGCCGTGAGCCAGCAGCAGTACGTAATAAACCGTGATATTCGGAGAGACTAACGCTGGCCAAAATCGAGAAGTGGGTAAAAAAAAAAAAAAGCTTACGTGTTTTTCCTTTGTCTAAAAGACCACTCTTAACACCAGCTCAAAGCCCTTGCAGTTAGACGTGGTCCTAAGTGCAATGCGCAAGGTATATCAACACCAAGTTTGCAGGCCAATTTCAACGAGAGAGGTATCACTTTTTTCGTCTTTTTGTGGTGAGATAGAATATGTGTCTAGGCGGGCATAGGTGCTACGGTTCAGATTTTACTGCGGATTGACTTCAAATGACGCTTAACTGTCGGACACAGGGGGTCCTAAAGAACTGCAGCACTCGTTGTATCCAACACTTATAATTGTATACAGAAATGTGTACTATTGGTACCGCAGTTTAAACTGTGATACTGTACGACACTTGAGTTTCCAGAGCAGCAGACGCTCAGCTCACTATTACAAATAAACTGTTTCAGACCATTTCATGGTTTACACTCTTTCGCTTCCTCATCTGCACTCACGGCTTGTACGACCAGATGTAATGACCGATACGTAATGAGAACCATTTTGTGCGCGCACGATTTCTCATGGCTGATTAGGAGCGTTCTCTCTATTTGCGCCAAAGTGGTAACTGCCCCCTCCCCCCCTCATTTTTTCTGCGCATTTCATTTTAAAAAGTATGATTTTTAAAATATTTTCTAAAAGGAGGGAACAGAGTAAGTCTTATAGAATGCGCAAAGTATGTACTTACAAATGGAATAAGACCTTGCTTGAGAATTTCATCAATGAGGTCGTGGTAATATTGAACTCCTTCCATATTTGGTCTAGATATATCCCCTTCCGGCAGCACTCGTGACCAGGAAATGGAAAATCGATATACCTGGAACTGAAAAGTGGCATGCGATATACCCTTGTAAGATACAACTAATAAGCAAAAAAGGAATGTGGAGAGACATTATCCATCTGGCTTGAAAGACTGTGACGTTCCCATTGATCTACCGTTGTTTTCTAGTAGTGCCAAGACATAAGTGCAATTTCTCTAAATTGTACTCTATTATAGTTTAAACAACCCCAAAAGTCTTTTGCCGTTTGAGATATGGCAAATTTTGACGATGACGACGAAAATTTCATTGTGTTTTTAAAATGTTAAATAATTGTATTCGTACCTTTAGTTGTTTGGCAATTGCAATATCCTCTTTATATCGGTGGTAGGAGTCTGCCGCAGTGTCAGAATCGTTCGTGTTTTTGAAACCTAGCTTTCCTAGGCGTCCCGTGTGGAGGACATGGTCAACCATACTCTCAGATTTTCCTGCAAACAATACAAATAACCGTTTCCTCTTGCAAAAACACAGTTTAGGGCCCTTTCATTTATTAATTTACTGGCGTTATTCTAGGCGTTTCAGTAGAAACTTGTCACTTTGAGACCCTCTTGAAGTAGGATATGACTTATTGACTTCTTCCAAACTGCTTGTTTGGTAGCCTATCTTCATATGGTGTGGAGCAGTTTGGAGAAATACTAGCTTAGCCCGTTTTTAACAAGTTGTTTGTTACGTTAAGTAACTAAGTTTCGTTGGCGTTTTAATAAGTTGCAAAATCATGACGCATAAAAGAAGTTGGTAACCCTAACAGCTTCAATTATTTGGTAAACCCGGGTAAACCCAAAAGAAACTCGCAGGATAACCCGTTTGCCCAGGGAAAGTCCCAATTCTGCTGCACTGTGCTTTGTGCCAGTGACTGCGGCAGGTGGCGGGCCCATTTTGTCGACAGGATTTGGTCTAAAGAAAGAATTAGCTGTCGAAACCAACCATAAGCCGTCACAGCCAATATTTTCGCTAGTATGCTCACAGCGAACACTCTTCGCTTACTCGGGGGAAAGATGAGTATACGCTAAAGCTTGTTTTTTCCTCCGACGTTCTTGTGCACTGTGCGAAAATAATGCCCTCATCACGAGGGCATACAGGAGCTTTATTTTTAGAAATTTCAGACAGTGTTGCCCATTGGGTGCAAAATGTGAAGAGCAAAATAAATAGCGCACAGGGGCTCAATGATTTGCACCGAATGAAATTTGCACAGCAATGTCCAATTATCATTGGCTGAGCGATTAGCGAAGCCCATTACTCGACTGACCGGAAAAGTTTCATTCTGTTTGTCTGTCTGTTTGTTTGTCTGTCTGTTTGTTTGTCTGTCCGCACGATAACTCGAGAAAGAATTGAGAGAGCGATCGGGGAATTTCAGGGTCATTTAGTTTCATAAAAAGACAGAGCGAGTTCGAAGATGAGCATTTTAGCTCAAAAATTTACTTTAAAAAAAAATCAAAAACCACAGGTTGTAAAATATTTTCTTTTTTAATTTTTTTTTGTATGAGCTCTCAAAAGGTAACTCGTCGGAGTAGACCCCTACGACCGGAAATTTCGTCCGTTTTGCTCTGTCTTGTACCGTTTTGGCGCTATGGGGCATTTCTTAGCGAAAACAACGAGAAAAAGACAAAATGGTCTATTAAATCGTAAAAAAGGCTTCATGTCACAGAATTGTAAAGGGAGTAATACTTAAACCACACATAACGGGTTGAACCACACCCTCTTTAGGGCTTAAGGGTCCCTAGACTATCTAGTATCTCTAAAACGTTGATTTTTACATAACAATCAGTCAAAATTCGAACTTTTAATGAAAACCGTTACCGAACAGCAGAAGTTTCATGTCCCTAATTTTGGAGTACTAAGACCCCGACAAATGGTTCGAGTATGTCAAATTTTTGGCCCGGAAGGCCCTGTTCCCCTATACCCTCTCCTTAACTCGTCTCGGGTGTCAGCGCCGCAGGCCAAGCTGCACTATTAAAAAATGTACTTGCGATTTTACCTATGTAAGTATCCTATAAGTTATATACCGATATAGACATGGTGACAGTGAGTGCCCCAACCCCAGGGCACATACTGTCAATTACCGCGGTCTCCTCTCGCGATGATTTGGGAAAAGACGCGAATGTTTCTGCGGAGGGCACAGTGGTTTCTTGTGACTAAAGGTCGGATAAAGGCACACCAACCCAGAAATCTGAAATCCTGCCTGAATAACGACTGCTAGAAAAGATTTTCCAAAAAGTGACACTATGTGCCTCACCTACCCTAACATATCCTACACAGGTGTATGGGAAAATTCCTATACTTGCATGATTAGAATACTATCGCGTATGGTAGAATTACCCGGAATTACCACACACCTGTATGGGAAAATTCCTATACATGTATATGTGAAAAGCTGCGGATACATTTATAGGAAATCTACCATAGATTTTTTTTAGTGTCTGCACCAATTTCCTTTTGTGAAGCGGAACAATAAGCTTCCTATATTTAGAAATAATACTCCAATGACATAGGTAGTCTTTATAAACATGCAGCTTCCCCTAGCTAACAAAAGTACGAACCTGTGAGGCAATGCATTGGCTCTAAAGTAACTAATTTCGGAGTAATCTGAGCAAATTTTTCTTCCATAAGACTTCTAGATTTAAGGTTTTACTCATTATCGCTGCTTAGTTCTGAACAAACCGTAGTGTCTTCCTTCCCCACGTCGAATGCTTTCGCACTTACCTCCTTTGTTCCACCACCCTTCCGTTTGGAATGCCGATACAGCAGCTCCAATCAAAAGATCTCCTGGTAACGGCACGTCTTGACTCTGGCCTGTGCCCGTTCTTATAATGTTTGCCTGGCTCCAGGCCGATAATAGGCCGAAAATAGTTAGATACGCATACATAGTGTGAGACCTAAAAAGAAAAGGCATGTTATTATTAGGTTCTGTCGTAATCTCTGGAACGGTGCTTACTCGCGAACCCAATTACTTCCCTGACTACAAAAGTTGCATTCCATGTCTCTGATTATATGACTTTAAGCACAATGATTGAGGACAAATTGACAGGGTCGTCGTTAAACATCACAAGGGCAGACCGAGTTTTAAAACAAGAGTCTAGCCTAGATTCTGGGTAAGATTTCAACCACCATGTTGTAGACACTGATAGATAAGTTCAGTACCATTTAAACTAACATAACCACACTGTACTTTTAGGTTGAACCCAACATATTATGAACAGTTGGCAAAGTTTCAACCATAAGTACTAACTCTGTCAATATCCATCTCAATGTCACAATTCTAGTACAGGACAAAGCTGGTGACTTGCACTGCAAATGGTTCTATTTTTAGCCCGACCAGATAAAAATTGAGAGACAAACTGTGGCCCATCTGCGTAACAACTGTGTTATGGGATGCATACTGAAAGGCGCCTCTCAAAGGTTAGTGCGGCGAGGTACATTACAGGCACAGTTGTACCGTCGAAACTATTGGTGAGATTGAAACCCTGCGAACCATGCTCATAACGTTGACTCTAGGGGAAACTCAAGTTGCACCTCTTTAAAGGAGCGGAAGGATGTTGCGTGTACTTACTGCAAAAAGTATTGTTGAGGAGTAGAATCTTCCAGCGGTATTTACTTGAAACGAGAATATGTGACCAGTTCACACAAGGAGTGCTCCTTATATATACGCAAGCGGTGGCTTTATCAGCTGCTGGTGGCTGTACTTATCAGGTGGCTGTGAAGTATTTTTGGGGAGTAAAATCTTCCGGGCGTCTTTACTTGAAACGAGAATAAGTGACCAGTTTACACGAAGAGCGCTCCTTATATATGAGCACGCGGTGGCTTTATCAGCCGCTTTGAAGTGTGTTCCGCACTCACGACAGTCCCCGCAATCTTGACTTTTTCTTCGTAATACTTAATGTGGTCTCAAGTATCTGAAACACAAACGCACATAAGGGGGATTCTCAGCGAATGGGCCATTTGCGTTCCGCGGCCTCTCAAAAATATCTATTGTAGTCACGAGAAGCTATTAATTTAGCTACATACTGAGAAGCACGAAGACTCTTTGGTGAAAGCTGATAACCTCTGAATATTTCAACAGTGGGTGACTAATAGAACTTCAAGGGTCAAGATAATGTAAACTTTGTTACGTTCCTAATACCTAACCCTCTCACTCTAGAAACACTAAACTGTTGCACATGGTGTAATTTTTTTCAACCGGCCAATTATTGTGACGATAACGAAAACCCAATAATAATGATTTCTCCACAGTCAGCACTGTAAAAACCTTACGAACTAAATAATTTGCAACGTTACAAACAACTTTCGTTCTTTGTCTTGTAAAGAAATTGTTCGTATTGCAAAGTTTTGTTTTGTTGTGCAAAGCATTGTTTGTAAGGCTAGTCAGGGTCTTACGAACAATCGGTTTTCATTACAAACTATTTGTACAATAAATTCGTAAAACAACGCTTCAAAATCCTTCGTAAGCTACGGGCGTTTTGGTTTGCTTTACGAACAGATTGTTCGTATGCAATTTACAGTGAGACGATTATAGCTTGTCTATCAAATTTAAACTATCTATTGTCTTGTACTTTTATCGATTCCTGTTCGAATCCACAACAGTGGTTTTTCGCTTTTATTACGATTGCTGGACGATGAAGATTTTCGTACCGAGGAAAAAAGGTAGTATAGCGATAGAATAGTTTTGCTCATTTCGTATACCGCACCAATAGTACGTATCTTTATTTTCACTGTTGTCCGACAGTCGCACGACAGTTCTGTGCTTCAAGGGCAGTTCAATTAGACCTCGCTAATTTCCGTGCTGTTTCAAGGGAACAATCATTCCAGATCGTTTTATTTCCAGAGTGACATGTCCAGGGAAGTATAGCAATTCATTTGGATTTTTTTTGACCCGGTTCTGGTCATATTTTTGCAGTATCGGCCAGTTCGAAGAGCACAGGTTCTCCTAAAATCCTAAAATTACACCGAACAACCCTCGGAATACCTGGATGGATTTATGTCGAAAAGAGTTGCCTACATTTCGATACCTTAGACTGAAAGGCACGCAGTTCATTTTTTTCACCAGTTCTCGGTGAGGAAATTTACTGACTGTTATATCGGTTTACGGTGTTGAAACGCTACAATACAATTAACCGGTATGGTGAAGTTAACCGATATTGAAAAACAAAGCGGTTTCCCCAAAATACCGATTTCCACATTAAAAAGAACATGTTAAAAGAACATCGAAAAGTAAAATAGTTTTCATATTGAAGGCACAAGAAAAGCGACCAAAGGCAGAGCGATGCTTAGTGAAACCAGGCGGGGATCCCGGGAGGGTGCGGGG
>NW_026267301.1:185327-188173 GCF_000697945.3 Frankliniella occidentalis | reverse complement strand
CCCTCCTACCTCTAGGCCATTCCCAATACAATATGTTTTCGAAGTAACAGCTATAAAGTGATTTCTTTGTGTAATAACGATGTTTATATAACTTTTTGATGCTGGAAGGAGGTGGGCTAAAAACACGAGTTTTTTCACTTGTTTTGATAAAATATTCTAATACTCTGTTAAAACGCACCGCAAAACGTCTCACTTTTAATGGAGCAATTAAATTTGGGCACAAAACACCTAACAGACGATTTTATTACTAAGTTCACCGTAAAAATGCATCCCTTTGCTGGCCACACGCGAAATTTTTGGCTGAGCGTTAGCGAAGCCTAATACTCCAGTGATGATCAAGAATTTTTACGTCTGTCTGTCATCACGATAACTGGAGAACGGTGTGAGCTAGGTTCTTAGCCAAAAATAACGCAAATGCCGAAGTAAATCCGCTAACGTTATCAATGTTAACCGTTAATATCATAACTTAAAGTCTTGTTATTTAGGTCAAAACGTTATTATCGAGATTTTCGATAAATGGTATGGTTAGTACGAGGGGGAAACAGCTTTGTGTCAGCCGGATTACGGATTACCCGGATTACCTCTGGAAAATCCTCCGGATTACGTTGTTTTTTTTTTCTCTCGGATTAACCTTCATTACCCTAAAATTTCCTCGAATTACCCATGGCTTACATTGAATTTCCTCGGATAACACCTGAAGGATTACATAACGGCTGTCAGCCGAATTACCTTAGTCGTTACCCCCGCGGTTTAGTAACTCCAACATTAACATTCGTAAAAAATTGTAGTTCTGCACACCCTGCTAGATATATGCATGACACATTGTTTAAAAAAACTGCAGGAAATTTCTACAGTGTGCCCTGTCAATTTGTTACTACGCCCGTGACTGTAACTTTGAATTACGGTCCACTCCGTACCTGATGTACCGCAATCCGCCACACTTGAAAAAGAACATTCTCTGTTTTCGTTTGGTGTAGGAATTCTTAGGATTTTGGAAAGATTTCATAGGGCTTCGGGAAGATGCTGTGGGATTTCAAAAAGATTTTAGGAGATTTCTGGACGATTTTATGGCATTTCCTTGAGATTGCACAGATGTCGAGAAGATTGAACGGGTTTTTCATGTCTTTGACGGGGATTTCAAGGAATTCACAGATTTCAAATGGATTTCCACCAATACGGAAGATCTTAGCAAAATTTCAGGGATTTCTGAATGGATTCCTAGGGGTTTGTGCATCACATTTCATGAGTTGTGCGGCTCCGTCGAATTGCACAATCCCTGAAATCGGGAGTTACGCCATTGGCGGCAAGCCACTGCAGCGGCACTGCATGATAAGGCAGCCAAACACCATGCTAAGCGTTTGTCACCCAGCTGAAGTGCGTTAATCTCGATATAATAAGGAACAGTCATTGTCCCTCAATTCGGACGGTTTTTGAGGAAAAACGCCTGTGACATCTAGAATTTTTGAAGTATGAAAAATCGGTGGGGATTCTAGAATCCTCACGTCGGGACGCACCTACCCTACCACTCTCCGAAAATATTTTTTCGCGCTAACGGTATAGGGTTGAGGGCTGTTTCCCGTGAAATTTCGTTTGTATAGGTCCCGTATACGATACATGTACAATTCGTACGTGTGCATACGGGTGCCGTGTACAATTTCTACGTGAACCGGACATGTGCACACGGCCGCCGTATGTCCGCCTTACATGAATCGCCGTACGTTGCATACGGGTTTCATACGTTCGTATACAAACTGTACATTCCCCGTACGGTAGCACCCAATGACGCATACGGAACACATAGGCTCCCCAACAAAATCCAAACGCAGTCCGTACAGCACATACAAGTTGCATACGCGCACATACACACCGTACGGACTCCATAAAGCATCATGCTATCACTTATATTTGATTCCTAAGCTTACCAATATAATCCTAACTTGATATCATGACCTTGCGATTGAATACTGCTTTGAATGCAATCCTTCCAAAAAAACTATTATTAAAACCTTTTTGACGTTGTGTTCGTTAATAGTGAAGGGGATCCGAACAATTCACACCTGTAAGAAACTCTGCACCTCTGTTGTAGAACACTGCTTTATGGTTGATACGCTTTTCTTTGACTGACCAAAATTGGATTAAGAGCGCATCGAGTGATCTTAAGTACGCAGGTGCATACATAGGGCTCATTTGTTTTTCTACTTGGGTGTAGATATGGTAATGGGTTTAAGGACCACCTCCGTTATAAGACTAAGGCACAAACTTGGTATCCACGAGCACTACACTGTTAAAATTAGTATTGTAAATTTACGATACCTGTATCGTAAACTTTCATAGCAACAAGTGTTGTTATATTACAACACTCTTGTCAGAAAAATATCGTTATTTTACGGTAATGTTACAAATTTTTTTTTCTTAAGATCAGGGATAGGGTCTTGACTATTTCTGTATGGTTTACAACTGTGTCGTCAGATTACAACATTCTTGTGAACATACAAACAATATCGTTTAGAAACGACTCGGTCCTGTTTCTCAACAAATAAATCGTTATTTTACAGAAAAAAAAATCGACTAATATTCTTAACTTTCAATTTTCTTTTCATCAAAACTGAGAAAACAACTCATTTTTATTTATTTCTGTAAAATAACGATTTGTTCGTTGAGAAACATTTTCTTTCGTTTTAAAACAATGAGTTCGTTCTAATACGATACTGTAGTATTATGGTAACATTAACCTAACCAGGTTACAGCAGAATACCCTCAGTCACGGCCACTAGTGATCACTATGGAGGCGACACCTACACTCAGACCCCTGAACCTTTAATTGTTTTACGATCGCCTTGTTCTTC
>NW_026267301.1:180190-185277 GCF_000697945.3 Frankliniella occidentalis | reverse complement strand
TGTTGAGATGAGCACTTTCTCATACATGTAATGGAGGATTAGTCTCACTCAATACAATAGCAATATGTATCTGAATGTGTGCGTGTTAGTTGGTAACACCTGTTGTGCCTCAGTTGGTATGTCGGAGATTGTGTGTAGGGGCATTCTCTTTCATCTACCCATCTATCTATTAGCGTGTGTTCTGGGCTGTTCCATGGGCTGGCGTCACTCTTTGTCTGGAAGCTGACCTGTGTGGTTGTGTTGTACTGAACCTATCGTGAATACAGAGATTTGAGTTTCACCGAACTATGTGTCTCAATTACCAAACCAATGCCCAAATCTCAACAGGTAATGGGCCCAGCGAATACTCTGTCTATTTGAATTAGTGAAAATAAGTGAAGGATTAATACTGAGTGGATTATTGTGCAAGTGACTGAAGGGAGACGCGGCCGGCGTCCCCGTGCTGTCAACAAAGCAAGCAAAAGCAAAGAAGTGTTTTAAGTGAAGTCAAATGACTGCTGAAGCAAACTTAGAAGTGTCTGGGAAGAGTATGGAATCAAAGAGAATTAAAATCCAGAGTGAAAAGTGAAGCTGGGAAACTTAAATATTCAAGTTGTGAAATTATCAAATATGGCGACGGCTGTGGTCTGTCCCTTTGTTCTGGAATGTGAGTCTGAAATGAAGTCAATAATCTCAAAACATGAAATGGATATGTGAGTATCTGAGTTATGGAAGTAAAGGACGGAAAGTGAGTACAACAATTGTCTTTTGAATGTAAGAAAAGGTCTCGTATTTGTTTTTTTTAAATGGCACACTATGGGTGTGGCCATAAGTATTTGATTCAAGAGGTTTAAGGTTCATGGTCCAGGTGTTGGTTCCACCAGAGCAGAGGTTCTGTCCAGTGGAGATGTTCTACGTAAGAAATGATATTGAATGCACGTAGAGGTTCTACGATGCTGATAGAAATGTGTAGAGGTTCTACACTAACAGATTACGTAGAGGTTCTACGGATTAATAAATGGTCACTGGCGTACAGGTTCTACGTTCAGGCAGGCATAGAGGTTCTATGTTCAAAGCTGAGAACTGTGTAGAGGTTCTACACATAAGAAAGAAAGAAGGAAATAAAATAAAATAAATTGATTAGTGAAGAGCTAACATAAAATTGAAAACAAAAAGTCCTGTGAATCAAAAATGAAAATGAGAAGTGAAATGAGAGTCTAAGGAATGTAAAACTGAAATCTAAACTTGCAAATTGAATGTAGAAAGAATAGAATTGGTAATCAAAAGTGAAATTGAAATCATTTGAAATGTTAAGATGTACCGAACAAATTACTGACTTGAAACGTTCAAAAGTTGAAGTATTATGACTGTCTGCTGAATGAAAAGTATGTGGACTGAGAGCAATTTAGAAGTGTTAAAAATTATTAAAGCGAATCTGAGTGAAGAAAAGAAACTCGGCTGTGCTGCTTTGGGCAGGATCCCAACCTTGGAAAAGTTGGTCACCCAAATAAAAAAAAAAATGTTTTGGTAAAGTTACACAGAAAATGAGTGATAGGTGTTGCGAAGTGTGTTTAAATTGTGAAATAAAGACATGAATATCGATGGCTCCCTGCAAAAGCATACGTTCTGTACGATACGCGTCTAAAACATACGTTATGTACGATACGTGTCTAAAACATACTATCCGTTTTTAGCTTTTTTTGCAAGCATATTTTTGTTAGCCTATTTACCAGATTTGCAGGCAAAAATTTATTGTTTTTATGGGCGGAATACAAAGAGGGAAGATCGAACTTTCACCTGATACCGAGAAATGAATGTTTAATTACTTTCTTCCATTCCCAAACGGCTGCCGAAAATATGCTAGCGAAAACCGCCGGAAACGGATAGTATGTTTTAGAGACGTGCCGTATAGATCGTATGGTTTAGACGCGTACCGTACAGAACGTATGCTTTTGCAAGGAGCCGTCGATATGTAAATGTAACAATCAAAATGACTGTACACTAGACAGTATGTAATAATTTTGGGGTTGGTACCCCTAACCTACAGCTTGTGTAGTTGTTTCTGATTCTTAGACAGGGCAGTGGCGGCCGGTGAGCAGTAGTAAACAAAGATAAGTTTTGAATTTAATTTCTGTTATTTCATGTTTTGTATGTGATATATAATCAGTGTCATCAGTCTCAAAGGATATTTTTGTTGCAGGAAAGTTATTGTGATTTTACATGGTGGAGTAGCATTCTTGATAGTCAAGAAACCTTTTGTAAATCTATGAAATCAACAGATGAGGTAAAGGTGTATGACAACTGTTTCATTTCATGAGGTTAGCAAAAAGTAAGAGAAAGGAAGTTCAGATAACTGTAGAAAAATGTAGTTACTTGTTTTTGGAATCGTAAAAACACCTACTTGGAATGAGAAAGTTTGGCAAAAGCTATTCATTGAAGAGTGCTAGGCTGTAGAGGTTCTACGGTTCTATGCAAAGTGTCTCAAAGTCAGAGAATATAAACGGAAAGTGAACTAGTTGATGTGCATTCGTGCAAACAGTCTGAATTAATCTAAAGTTTAATGATCAATGAAAAAGATTATTGACTGAACCGTTTAAGAGATGGTGATGTATGTTGTTTATGATTATGTGTTAATGTTTTGAAGTTGCCAAGAGTATGTGGTTTGTCACGGTAATTTATCAGTTCTAAAGATTGAAAAAGTAAGTTGATACAATCTAAAATGATAGGTAATGAATATCTGGAGTTTGTAAGGTTTCATAACCTAAACAAAATATTTTTGAAACTAAATTTCTTGATACTGAAAGTCATAACAGATACAACTGAAAGATAAATGATAATGATTTAAATGGAGTGTTTTTATGTTGTAAGTAGTGCTGATATGTGTTTACATGAGAAAGAAAATGAGTAATGTTTTTTTTTTGTTTTAGTGTTTGCTGTTGAAAGACAGAATACTGTAGTATTATGGTGACATTAACCTAACCAGGTTACAGCAGAATACCCTCAGTCACGGCCACAAGTGATCACTATGGAAGCGACACCTACACTCAGACCCCTGAACCATTAATTGTTTTACGATCGCCTTGTTCTTTTTGTTGTTATGCCAAACACTGAATAAATAGAGGCGCGAGCCTTCGACTCGTCGCCATTTACCACTCATGCGATCTGTTGTGGCTCTCCCAAAACCCCCAATACTACATTGGTGGCAGCGGTAAAGGACGGAGGAAGGGTTAGAATAGTCTCCAGAAGCCTACTAGAGCACGCTGTGAGAGTTAGGGAACCGAAGCAGGCTATCTATAGGCCGCCGAGGTAGCCGAAGCAGGCCGACTATAGGCCGCCTAGGCAGTTTTAGAGGTTAGGATAGTCAGGGAATTCGCCGAAGCAGGCTGACTATAGGCCGCAGAGGTTACCAAAGCAGGCTAACTATAGGCCGCCGAGGTTAGATAGACGCATCTGAATTAAACACCGAAGCAGGCTGACTATAGGCCGCCGAGGTATTTTAAGGTTAAAAGGGAAGTCCTGAGAGGTTAAGGTACCGTGAAGGAAGGCATGTTGAGACGAGTTGCTCGACAAGCGCACCTAACGGAAATCCAAGACCTGACCATAAAGGTCGAAATTGACAAGGAGAACCTAGATCCTGATTGGACAAGCAGAACATCGCCATGGACGGAGTGGAGATCCATGCAGACACGGACACGGACCTCGCAGCCAGCGAGTCCGAGGCAGAACAGGGCGCTCAAGCCGTACAACCCGAGGTTGTCAACATGGTCAACGTCCACAACGCGCCCGACATGTTCATGGAAGGATTTAGAGGAAGAGGAAGAGGTGGACGTCGAGGCCGTGGAGGACGAGGACGAGGACGTGGCCGTGGACGAGGCCGCGGGCAACACCGACGAATTATGGAATTCGTTATCGAGGAAGGTGAAGGTCCTCAACGTGCACAACAGCAGCGACGAGGAGACCGAGAACGACGACCACCCAGACGTTTTCGTGAAGAGGGACAGGAGAGAGAAGCACTACAAGGTGCGGGGCCAGCGCCGCAAGGCCAGCAAGAAATAAACCCTGAGCATGAGGACGCCGGAGTGCACCAAGGCGCCGCCGCGCACCAGGGGCAACAAGTCCAAGAAGAGGACTTTGAGGATGAGTACGAGCAGGATGAACTCCAGGGCCCAGACCGAGACTACGGGAGACCTCGCCGCCGGTGGGCACCGTACCATTTGGAGCGGCCAGAGAGGGAACACCATCACCGTGGTCCAAGGCACGCTCGAGCAGGACGGAGGAGATACTGGGCCGGAGCTCACGGACAGTACGAAGATGCCGAGGAAGACGCTGATGATGAGCAAGAGCACGAGTTGTGTCCTTTGGAGCCGAAGGCCCATCTACGACTCTGCCTTTTGCCCGACTCGGGTGTCAGCGCCGCAGGCCTTGGTAGATGTATGCCAGGCGCGTCGCAGCGCAACAGTGTTTCGTGAGATATCGCGAAGCCTGTTACGCGAGACGTGGTCTGGCGTACATCTACCTAGTACTCCAGTGGTGATCAAAAAGTTTCGTGTCTGTCTGTGTGTGTGTCTGTCTGTCTGTTTGTCTGTAAACACGATATAGTCCGGCCAGCCAAAGGTGACGCCTGGGTTTGCTGTAGCCGCCCATAAGAGCCCATGCTACGCCAGGCGTCACCTTTGGCTGGCCGAACTATAACTCGAGAACGGGTTAAGCTAGGTATCTGACATTTATAGCGTAGCTTTGTAGCATAAAAAGCAAGAACTGTATTGATTTTGAGCCCTCTAGCTTAAAAATTGACCTGTCAAAAAAAAACAAAAACGAAAACTCCAAAATTTTACTTCTAATTTTTTAATTTGTTTACATCTTCCTAAGAAGTAACTCGTCAAAGTAGAGTGCTTCGGGTCAAAATTTCGTCCGTTTTGCTCCATCTCTAACCGTTTAGTCGCCAGGGGGCGATATCCACACGAAAATGACCCTAAACCATTTTAATGTTGTTTCTCAGATATTTGATGGTCCCTGGTGGGGCAACTCGTCAAAATAAAATCCTGGGGGTAAAAGTTGTGTCCTTTGGAGCCGAAGGCCTATCACCACCGTCTCTGCCTTTTGCCCGA
>NW_026267301.1:174143-178040 GCF_000697945.3 Frankliniella occidentalis | reverse complement strand
CTCGGCAGTTTTGCCTTCGCTCAGATTTACTTTGTTTGGTAATGATATGAGAAGGTCACCAGGATGAACAATTACCTGCAGCAAGTACCTCAATTCCCGGGTGAAAAAACATTGACAGTAAGTTTGTATACAGAGATATACAAGTAATTGTATAAAGCTGTATAAAGGGAGAAGCGGCCTGAGTGGGTGGCTGTCGTTTCCATCGAATATGTTTTCCAAATCATCTTTTTGCCCTGAGCACGATAGTGGTTGTTTCACTTCCCTATGTGTAGCCGTTTACAAATTATGCTGCATTTTAGAACTCAACCACACAGTGCCCAGAAACGTTACTAGTCACTGTATGAGTGTATGTGCCTGTATACATTCTAATGTAGGGCAAGGTGGCATTTATTCACATGTAAGTGGCTGTATACATGCGTGAGGTACAACGATGCTCTAATATACGTCGCTTTATATATGGCACGATTATTGTATATGCATTGTATAAGATTTTATAAAAACGTATACATGCCTCTTTATATAATTGTATTAAGTTTTACCAAATGTTATACACATTTGTAAAACACCCTTTATATCGTTATATTACGGTGTACACAATCATATTCAATTTTATAAAAGTCTATAAGTTGTAATAAAATTTCTTAGTGAGTTGTATACAAACCGTTTCACCCAGGTTGAGGTAATCATTCCGAATTCTACCCGACCACTCACTTAACAGTACTCACTACAGATCATCATATAATTTCAGTTCTAATAATTACCATCGACACTGAGACATCCGTCTTCAAACACACCGATTCCTCTTCTGATGTGGATCTGTAACCCTCGTACACATTGGCAATAACTCTTACTAACTTCAAATTATGTAATTTCACCACATAATCCATGATTTCCTTAAAGTCTTCCGGCACAAGTAACCTGCAAGACAACTATGGTACTTTAAAAACAGGCATTTAAGGCAGAGTGTAAGAAAACATATCTACAGCCATAACATACTGACCAGTTCTTAATATGTCCGTAAGTAAGTTCATGTGCATCTTCACCACTGTATAGAAGCCATTCCACAGCAGAATAATCACAACTATGCTTCACCACAGGCCACGCCACACCTCTTTTCAATTCAGGTACTTTATCAAAAGCTAACTGTAATTTTGATAGAGCGGTCTCGTCACATATGTATACGCTTTTGCCAATCTGACTCTGACGATCACAATGGACCCATCGACAGCATACCTTAATTGGGTGCGAAACATTACCATCACTTGTCCCGCAGTAAGGACCCTGATGGGAAATAGACTGATAAAATGCATTTACAGCGGACTTTACAAAGGCTGCTTTCATAGCTGTAGCGTAAAAATGAGGTTCCTTTCAAAAGTTACAACTGTGCAGCAAGAGACATCTTATAACCTCAATTCTTGATAGGCTCGTGCTTGTAACAACAGGCTTATCACACACATACACTTGTCTCGATCAAGTCAAGAGGAAACTTTGAATTATAAGTAACCACGTAAAGTATTAGAGAACAAATAATTCTCGGAAACATTAAAAAAAAGGAATGGAAAACGAGGTAAATAGAATATAATGCGATGAGGTAAACAAGCGGACAGCAGACGCGACCTCCTGACCAGCGAGCGACTACTCTCGTTGGAGTGGTGGGGAGGACAGCACATTCGTATCCAGATTGGTATACACAAGGGTGCATCATGTTACAGAGGCAATATGAGAAATTCACGCGCGGTACTGTCAAAGCAATAGCAAAGCAAAATGCAAGAAAACCATAATATTAATCGACGTATTTCTCCGATAATCTACTGTATGATACACAACGATGACTTGTATTTCTAGGAAATCAACCCCGCAGATAATCAGCATGCGTAAATGAAATAAAATTAGATAAACGACTGGCTTCTTGAAATATACAATGTATATTTTGAAATATTCAGCTGCGTAGATGGAAATTTCAACGGATATTTTGAAGAAGACGACAAGGTCTATGAAAAATTGACTCAATAAAAATAAAGTATACAATTGCATATTTTGAAATATTCAGCCTCGTACCTGGAATATTCAGCGTATATTTTGAAATATACAACTCATATAATGAAATATACCAGTGCATTTGTCAAAGTACTCGAATGGCATCGAATACCCACATATATACATTCCCAACGCAACAGCACAGAAACGAATATTTTCATAATTTATTCAGGGGGGGAACCTCCGCACGGGGGCACCTCTGGACGTTATCCTAAATGAAGCCTGTGGGATAACATCCCACTTTTCAACACTATACTTAAGCTGCGTCACTGTATCAACCCTGCTTGCAAACGGTAGCAAATTATAACTAGTGACTCTATTATCAATTTTCGTCTACAAGAAAGGATTGTTGCCGACGCGCAAGTGGGATTTTATTGCCCGTTGCAATAAAACCCTTCTGGCGCTGCGTCACTGTATCAATCCTGCTTGCATACGGTAGCGAACCATTATTTGAGAGCCTGAAAGCAAGATGCTTATGGAAGGATATTTTTTTTATTAATAGCAATCAGGGTTTTATAACATTTTGCAACATTACTCATATTTCGCTGCTTTACTGTAATAATCATGGTTGCAAACGCAAGCAAATTATTACTAGTGACTCTATTAGCAATTTTCGTCTAATGGAAAGGTTTGTTGACGACGGGCAAGTGGGATTATATTTCACGTTGCAATAAAACCCTCCTTGGGCTGCGTTACTGTATTAATCCTGCTTGCATACGGTAGCAAACCATTTATTCGAGACCCTGAAAGCAAAATGCATATATTAAGATACTCTTTTGATTAATTGCAATCAGGGTTTTATAAAATTTTGCAACATTACTCATATTTTGCTGCTTTACTGTAATAATCCTGGTTGCAAACGCAAGCAAATTGTTACTAGTGACTCTATTAGCAATTTTCGTCTATTAGAAAGGTTTGTTGACGACGCGCAAGTGGGATTTTGTTGCACGTTGCAATAAAACCCTCCTTGGGCTGCGTCACTGTTTAAATTTGATAGACCAGCGACAATCGTCTGACTATGGAAAAGCCATCACTTTTGGATTTTCGTTATCGTCACAATAATTGGACGACAGATAAAAATCACACTATGTGCGACAGTCTTGTGTTACTAGGGAATCCTGGTTGCAAACGCAAGCAAATTATCACTAGTGACTCTATTAGCAATTTTCGTCTATTAAAAAGGTTTGTTGGCGACGCGCAAGTGGGATTTTATTCTTTTTTTCATTTTAGAATCGTTTGGATCGAGTGCAACTAGGTTTTTATTTCAGTTCGCAGCTAAATTCCAACTGTTGCTACTTCAACGTATGAAACCAGGTTGCAAGTGAGGGTCAGTCATTGCCCATAACTCTAGTAACGATTTTCTTAATTGACACATTTTCCCAAACAAGCGGAAGCGGGTTTCAATGCCAGTGTGCAGTTTAATTACACTTTGTCGCTTAACTTTGTGAAACCTGTTTGCACTAATGGTTAAAACATTACGCATGAATCTAAGAACCAGTTCTCTTTATTTTGATATTGTTTCGATCGAGTGCAACTAGGTTTTCACTTCAGTTCGCAGCCTAACACCTGCTGCTACTTCGACGTATGAAACCAGTTTCCAAGCTGCCAATGATTGTAAATTAAGTAGAAAGTTCACTGCGTTAGAAGACAGTTTTAATTAAGTGCAAGTAAGATTTGCTTACATTTAGCAATAATACTTCACTAAGGATGCTTCACTGTATCAATCCTGCTTGCAAACGGTAGCAAACCATCTTTTGTGACTCTAAAAGCAAGTTCCTTGCATTAGGAAGCTTGGTTAACTAAGTGCAAGTAGGAGTTTACTACACTATGCTATAATACTATACTTTCTCTGCTTCAAAG
>NW_026267301.1:169288-174093 GCF_000697945.3 Frankliniella occidentalis | reverse complement strand
CAACACTATACTTAAGCTGCGTCACTGTATCAACCCTGCTTGCAAACGGTAGCAAATTATAACTAGTGACTCTATTATCAATTTTCGTCTACAAGAAAGGATTGTTGCCGACGCGCAAGTGGGATTTTATTGCCCGTTGCAATAAAACCCTTCTGGCGCTGCGTCACTGTATCAATCCTGCTTGCATACGGTAGCGAACCATTATTTGAGAGCCTGAAAGCAAGATGCTTATGGAAGGATATTTTTTTTATTAATAGCAATCAGGGTTTTATAACATTTTGCAACATTACTCATATTTCGCTGCTTTACTGTAATAATCATGGTTGCAAACGCAAGCAAATTATTACTAGTGACTCTATTAGCAATTTTCGTCTAATGGAAAGGTTTGTTGACGACGGGCAAGTGGGATTATATTTCACGTTGCAATAAAACCCTCCTTGGGCTGCGTTACTGTATTAATCCTGCTTGCATACGGTAGCAAACCATTTATTCGAGACCCTGAAAGCAAAATGCATATATTAAGATACTCTTTTGATTAATTGCAATCAGGGTTTTATAAAATTTTGCAACATTACTCATATTTTGCTGCTTTACTGTAATAATCCTGGTTGCAAACGCAAGCAAATTGTTACTAGTGACTCTATTAGCAATTTTCGTCTATTAGAAAGGTTTGTTGACGACGCGCAAGTGGGATTTTGTTGCACGTTGCAATAAAACCCTCCTTGGGCTGCGTCACTGTTTAAATTTGATAGACCAATCGTCTGACTATGGAAAAGCCATCACTTTTGGATTTTCGTTATCGTCACAATAATTGGACGACAGATAAAAATCACACTATGTGCGACAGTCTTGTGTTACTAGGGAATCCTGGTTGCAAACGCAAGCAAATTATCACTAGTGACTCTATTAGCAATTTTCGTCTATTAAAAAGGTTTGTTGGCGACGCGCAAGTGGGATTTTATTCTTCTTTTCATTTTAGAATCGTTTGGATCGAGTGCAACTAGGTTTTTATTTCAGTTCGCAGCTAAACTCCAACTGTTGCTACTTCAACGTATGAAAACAGGTTGCAAGTGAGGGTCAGTCATTGCCCATAACTCTAGTAACGATTTTCTTAATTGACACATTTTCCCAAACAAGCGGAAGCGGGTTTCAATGCCAGTGTGCAGTTTAATTACACTTTGTCGCTTAACTTTGTGAAACCTGTTTGCACTAATGGTTAAAACATTACGCATGAATCTAAGAACCAGTTCTCTTTATTTTGATATTGTTTCGATCGAGTGCAACTAGGTTTTCACTTCAGTTCGCAGCCTAACACCTGCTGCTACTTCGACGTATGAAACCAGTTTCCAAGCTGCCAATGATTGTAAATTAAGTAGAAAGTTCACTGCGTTAGAAGACATTTTTAATTAAGTGCAAGTAAGATTTGCTTACATTTAGCAATAATACTTCACTAAGGATGCTTCACTGTATCAATCCTGCTTGCAAACGGTAGCAAACCATCTTTTGTGACTCTAAAAGCAAGTTCCTTGCATTAGGAAGCTTGGTTAACTAAGTGCAAGTAGGAGTTTACTACACTATGCTATAATACTATACTTTCTCTGCTTCAAAGTATTAATCTTTGTTGCAAACGGCGGCCAACCGCTGCTCGTAAATCTAAAAGCAACTTCCATTTATGTCGAAGCTATTGTGATTAAGTGCAAGTGGGATAATACCACAGTTAGAATTATTACTCCACTTACGCCTTTTCACAGTATCGAACTGTAGCGAACGGCTGCCAAACATCCTCCTCCTTGACTCTAAAAGCTTGTTCCTTTTGTGAGGGAGCTTTTTAAAATATCCGAAAGTAGGATCTTATTACAGTTTGTAATATAACTTTACTTAGGCTGCTTTACAGTCATAATCCTAGTTGCAAACGACAGCAAAACATTATTATTGACTCTAAAAGCAAGTCCCTTTTATAGGGAGCTTTAAAAAATATGCGCAAGTGGGATTTTATGACATTTTGCAATAATACTCTACTTTTGCTGCTTCACTGTATGAATCCTATTTGCAATCAGCAGCCAATTGTTGTGTGTGAGTGATTCTTATATGCCTTTTTTCTTTTCATTACTGTGTTTTTGTCTTCAGGTTGTGCCATTTTTTTTACAAGATTTATTGAACAAATATGTTTTTTTTACGTTTGTGAAAAAATAATAAAAAATTACATTGAGTTTGCGTCTGTGTTCTCTTTTGATTTCTTTCTACACACCAATATTTATACCGTTAAATGTGTCAAGGCAAAAAGGCAAAGGCAGCTTACGCTAAACAGCTTTGCCATGTAAAGCGGCAACAGTATTGGACTAGAACAAACAAAATTGATGATTACATGTGTCTGCACCTAAAAATTACCTGAGACCTTGGTCACTTTGTTGCATGTTTTTAGCGACTCAAATCAATCAGCGAATCAAATACAATTTTAGCGTAGTATACTCAAAAAGCGAAAGGGGCCCCTCGTCTTGCACGGCATGCCTTCTTCACTGACTGTATGCAGTTTTCACTGTCGGGATATTGGACTATCGAATATTTAAATACACGTAGGGATACGTTCAGTGGCCAAAGCCCATTTAATTTCACGGAGCAAAACGTAAAAATAGAGCCGCGGCCATCTGCAAAGCAGGATTTAGTAGCTTCTGCCGTTTGAAGCGAGTTTTGCCACGAAAATACACTGAAAACGGAAGTTGCTTTAATGTCGGTTCGATTCGGTCGTTTGAATCTGGCGGTGTATGAGAAACTCAGATGATGGCGCCCACAGCTGGCAGCTAGACGACTAACCCCCTTCTCGCTTTTATCCGTTTCCATCTCAATTTCGGGAATGCATCTGATGTTGCAAATCGTTTTTACAGACTTGCAACGATTTTGTTTGACTTATTTTCAGCCGCTGCCCATCAAAACGCATAGGATTGTTAATAAAATTAAATGCCGAAAACCCGAGGCGGACGGGGTCGCCATCTTGGCCGTCGGCCGCTAGCAAGGCGCGCAGAAAGGGGGCCCGTCCGAGGCTAGTTCGACACAACGTTATTGGCAGTCGACCCCGGAAACTTTTCAGACTGATAGTACACCACAGCTGAACATGAATGAAAGCTCTTCCAAGGGCAGACCCCTTCTCATACGAAGTAATAGCATGAAAAGTCTGTCCCTACCAGACAATTTACTGGCAGCAGTCTTCTTCGGGGTTCCCACCCTGTAAAACATCTTCAGATTTCTGACTACTTCGTCACCACCAATTAACTGGTATAACACTTCAAAATCTTCTGCACACAAGCCAGTAAAAAACTTAAACTTCTTGTTTCGTTTGCAAGATTCATATGTTATTAGGGGTGCCTTTGTCTTCTTCACAGGGTTCTTTCTTAGTCGAACAAGCTTGGTTGGAAGTTTTTTTACTGGGGGATCCTTCCTTGAGGCAGCGTTGTTGACCTACAAATAAAATAACTATGAGACCTATTCCATTGTTGCATCATGATTCATGATTGAAATGGTGGACGATTGGACATACCATTGGCTTCTCAGCTACACATTCAGTCTGAGTTGCTACTGTCCTGGACTTCAGTGGTTGGGTTGGGATGTCATCTTCATTTACAATAGGATAAGACACAATCTGGAAAAGAAAAAAGTAACAAATAAAATCTGCCCTCAAGCTAATAATTTTTGTTATCTTTTAAAATTATATCTTAGTGTTACACATGTTATATATTTTTGTGTCATATCAACACCACCAGAATTAAACTAAGTAAATATTGCTTCCTTTTTACAGCTATCACATGCACTTCCCGGACCTGTACATGGAACAAGGGTTCCCTCAATAGGAAACCATCAGTTGCTGCAACTAGACAGTACGAATCCTTCAAACGTGACATGAAGAGGAGGTCTACTTTTGATCCTCGGCCATCAGCGTATATTAAACCTTTCACACAAGAAAATATGAATGATTTTCTTGCATCATTGTCCTACAAAGAAAAGCCCTGCGCCTATCAATCATGTTTGGATATTGTGTATTCCGACTTTAAATATACTGTTGAGGACATGGTTGTACTGTATAAGCAGAGAAAAATGCTGTATGGATCAATGAAAAGAATTCAAGCAACATGAAAGCCTACAAAAGAGTATAAAGGATCCTTGCATGTCGACGGTACAGAAGATCAAAGCAAAAATGACACATGGCACAGATTGCGAAGTGTGTGTGCCTCAGGATCTAATAGTCATGCAATTGTACATTTTAAAGCAGAATCTGCTAAGAAAAATTTCTTAAGAAGACACATGTGGGGCATTGGCAGAGTATCCACCAAGCAAACCAGGTATGGTACTACCAGTGAAGATAAAGCAAGAACAGCCTACGAAAAAATAGAAGAAGAAGCAGGCAATACAGTAAAAATAAAAAAACAAGGAATTATTATGCACACTGAATACGTTGGATTATCTTGTAGCCATGATGGTCTCATAACATGTGGTGATGGCACACAAAGAGTGTTAGAAATCAAATGCCCGTATTCTTTGCGAAATGCTTCCCCATATGACTTTGATAAAGTTCTTACGGATAAGAGGCTGTCCTCATTTTACCTTTATCGAGAAGTGAATGGCACAATACATCTTAAGTCCAACAGTGCTTACTACGATCAGGTTCAAACTGAAATGGGTTTGACTGAACTTAAACAATGTGACTTTGTTGTTTGGACTAAAAAGGACACACTAATAATTCCTGTTGACTTCAACCAGGAAAGGTGGTTTGAAATCAGTTCCAAGCTACAGTTATTTCATTGGGAGTACATGGC
>NW_026267301.1:161410-165943 GCF_000697945.3 Frankliniella occidentalis | reverse complement strand
TCACCAGAACACCACCTTGGACATACGTTCACTTGATCAGATCACACTGGACAAACGTTCATTGGCACATTTGACTAATAACACTTCTTCAACTACAGTCATCTGCCCATATTTCGGACACGAGCCCTAATTTCGGACAAAATTGAGTCTTTGGCTTTAGGCAACCGTAAATCCGATAGTTTTTCACCAATTTCAACTTCCGGGACGTCAAATGAAAGGTGAAAAAGTCCTCTTTAACATACGACTGGTGCGGTCCCAATCCGACTTCTCCCCATCGAACGGCACGCTCTTGAAGTTCAAAAATCGCCTTTGAAATATGCGTGACAAAAATCTTTGTTCAACTTCACCTAGTCAGCACGGAGGTGCCGTGAAAGATAGGAGTCTAGTTTTTGTATATGGTATACTAGCACTATTTCTGAGCCTACTCCATTTTTCGGATTGGTGATGCGGACCGTCGTTTGGTTTCTGTGGACAAAATACGAAAAGGCCCCAATTTCGGACACTTTTGAATCGGCCTTCCGTTCCTTCATAAGGTACCAATCAAAGTTCTATCCATAGGTAAACACATCATTTGACGACCCATAGGGCCAAAATTTCGTCGGTTTCCCTCTATCTCTTATAGTTTTTGAGATATAGCATAATTTTAAGTCTTTCTAAAACTTTTGCGTTTTTTAAAGAATTTTAGATGCAAGCATTGTTGAAAACGCCTCTTAAAACCCTACTTCAGAACCAAAAATGTCGTACGAGGGCTTGTTTTCATCGGAAGGACCCGCCCTACCCGCCTGTATCTCTAAAACTGTTTTCCGAGCCAGTACATGAGCGGCAAACGGTTTTGTCCGAAATTAGGAACAGTTTGTCCGAAATTAAGAACCTTCTGTTCCTAATTTCGGACAGAACATTTCGGGCTCTTGCAGACAAACAAATTCAGGTATAAAACTTTGCACAACGGGAAAAGGTAGGGCCGAGGGTGTAGTTTCTTCATTCCCGCGCCCAATTTCGTATCTCTAATAAGTCAGGAGTTACTAAGAAAATACGACGAATTTTGTCCGAAATATGGGCAGATGACTGTAACTTCTATGCCCTTTGGCAACGATTGAGGAACAAAATCACAGCAGGAGTTTGTTGAAAGTGTCTTAAATGAATCAAGATGTTTAGGGAATTATTGAATAAATATTGCTACGTAGGGTCTGATGACAAGTTTTCCCTCAACCCCCATTTTAGTTTCTCTCAGACACTCATCCATATTCTGACACATTTCACATCCAACACTTGATATATTACTAATGCCTTTCCACTCACCGGTCAGGATCCGAGGTTATGATGCCTACTGTTGCGCAAGGAACTCCTCTTGTTTTGCGAACACATCATTGACGCCTCTTGTGGAACACTGTCTCTATCACAACCATTATAGCTGACTCTCGGCCATACCGTTTTTCTTCTATAGTACGGCTGTTTATTCATTACTTTTCGGTATCTACGAACTCGCACTACAATTCTCCAACTGTGACGAATAACTGACCTATCCCGGTTTGTCGTCTGCACCGTCTGCACTGTTGTGGGCACGTTTTGTTTTGTAGGGTTGTCGTTGCGTGTGTATTTCTCATACTCCAGGGTCGGGTCTTTATTTTTCTTACCTTCTTCTTGTCGCCAGTCGTAAACATAGCAGACAGAATGACGACTATGGTATTGTTCTGAGATGGGTATCTCTTGTGAGTATTTCACTCATTGTTTGAATGAACAAAATCTTACAGTTTTCTGCGTCCGCTTAATATTCCGCTTTATCTGAAACACGTTTCGTCAACCGAAGACGATGCTTTGCCTCTTTAAATGCTATTTTTACTGCTGCTAGCTGAACCATCTGATCGTCTTTCAGCAGAAATCAATTTGTGTACCTTTTTCACTCGATTTTTTCTTTGTTTTTTTTTTTTACAGGTGGTGTAAGTCTGCTTCTCGTTGATAAAGCTTCAACCATGGAAAAGCAGCGTCAAGTCATGGTCTATCATAGAAAGTGCTAGATATGGCTAAACACACCCAGTACCAATGAACGCCACAATCCTGTAAGTTTCCATAATAATTTCACAAGTCTCTGTAATTATTTGTTTCATATATTTTAGGTTTATAGTGTAAGTCATCTATAAATGTAAAATTTCCTCTCTGTTGTTCTTTTACAAGTTCCCATCAATTTCTTATGATTCATCGGGCGCTCCCACAATGTTCCCTCCACTCACTTAACTTTGGTTTACTTTTCATGTAGGCCACTGTAATGCCACAGTAAGGGTATAAAGAAGTTATTTTTAAATCACTTTATCAGTAGAATCCTAGTCTGTGAATATTTTCTGAAGGTGTGACCCCGTCCCTATAATAGGAAGTAATAGGAATAAAATGATCTCTTACAAGAAGTTGAGTATGATTACAGACTACATTTTAATACTAGAGCAAAAACTCACCATGGTGGGCATGTCCCGAACCATCATGATTGTTATTAGAATGCATTTTAATTTCTCTGTCTATTCAGACGCCTGCCAACCTCGTCCCAACAATTTAAAGATAAGATAGTGTTCCCAGTACAGCCTCAGAAAATATTGCCAAACTAGGAATCTAATGATGAAATGATATAAAAAGAACTTCTGTAGGCCCTTATGCTGGTATTTATAGGGCCAACACAAAAATAAATCTAAGTTAAGAAAGTGGAGGCAACATTGTGGGACCACTCATCCCAAGTTCATTTCTCTGTCTTTGCAGTTGCCGTTATCTGTCCGGTGTCGAGTTAGATCAAAGATGGACAAACTCAAGGATGAACCAAACTCAGGAATCTGCCACTGTAAAGTTTGATATGTTTGAGTGCCAATGACTTGAAAATAATTTTGTATTGCATTACTACAGCTTCAAAACAAATGACCATTTGCTGACAAAGCTTTTAGTAATGAATATTGCTAAATACACTTATTGCTGCTTTGATTTTGTGAACTTAGTGGCAATCATTTTGATATTCTTACATAAAGTAATTCAAAGTGAAAGATTTCTAATTTAGATGATCAAATAAAAAATGGTTGCATTCTGTGTAGTACAAAAGATTGTGTTAAGGGTGCTCCTCTTGTAGTTAGCTGGCTTTCTGGACAGAATTCTCAGGGACTACGTGGAATTTTGCTTGGTGTTCATGTCATTTACAAAGGGGAAGTGTATTACTATCTAACAGAGTCAACTGAAGACAAATTAATACAATTTTGTTGAAGTAGTAATAATATTATACATACTTAATGAATCAAAACAGTACTTTGGCAACCCCAGCCAATAAAACTTGTATTATTTGGTCCTCTGTTGACTCTGGTTAAATAGAAGAACACTCACCCTTTCTGAATAACTGGGGCCCTAAAAACTATTCCACCTTGTCTCTGAGAATTCTGTCTAGAACGCCAGCTATTTACAGGTAGGAAGCCCCCTAAAGAAAACTGTTTCAGTAGCACCCGCTTATATTTTTAATTATTCTTGGACAATCTTTCTCCTTTTACTAAAACTAATATTCTTTCAGTCTTTTCTCTCTGCTGCAGCCCTTCTGGGGGGAATTGAAAATAAATAACAAGAAAGGCCTTTAACCATATGTTTTTCTCCACAATAGTCCACCTCTTAAAAATTGTATGAGTTTAACTTCACTACTCTCCAATCCACACTTTCTATCAGGGCATGAAATGTGTTCTTTTTCAAACAAAATGCTACTTCAAATCTTGCCTGTAGCCCCTCTACTAACATTGACTTCCCAACCATAATATGCTTATCATTGCACAGTGCTTATTCTGTTAATTCAAACTATTCAGACACCCATGATGATTTATCTCAGAAGTGACAGCAAACTACTTCAAATTGACCCCAAATTAAGAAAATGCCGTCTTTAAAAGGACAGAATATTTAATATAACTTTCAATGTTTTAAAATAGGTATAACTGTACCAGATAGTTGTACCAGAAATATAAATCTTTAAGAAAATCTGATATATTGCAATATCATTACTAAAAATTCAAACTCCTAGTATGAATATAATACAAATAGGTCAAAATATACAAAATATTGTAGTATTGGGGTACGGGAGCCAAATCAGTGTGAACAACAGATCACATGAGTGGAGAATGGCCACGAGCTCCTGGCTCGCACCTCTATTTATTCAGTGTTCGGCATAACAAAGGGAAGAACAAAGGCGATCGTAAAACAATAAAATGGTTCTAATTAGGGTTGTAGACTGTAGATGTCGCTACCATAGTGATCACTAAGGCCGTGACTCGATGTGTTCTGCTCTAACCAGGTTAGGTTATGTTGCCCTTTTGTTAGGTTATGTTTGACTGATGACAATACTACAATATGTTAAAATAAAAGTATATATGAAGTTCATGCATAGTAACAAAAATCAACCTGCCTAATTCTGGCCAAAAAACTTTCTGGCCAGAAAAAAAAAAAAACTCGAAAACTCAACAAAAAATCCTAAACACTAGAGACGGTCCCAAAAAGTAAAAAAACATTAACGGACACCAAAAACAAGTTTTA
>NW_026267301.1:146467-156995 GCF_000697945.3 Frankliniella occidentalis | reverse complement strand
TAACAGGAACCTCTGTTAAAAATTTGGAAGTTTTAACCAGCAGATTTCGGTCGCTGGATCGATAATTGTGCAAAATGTAGCGAATTTCCGACTTTGGCGGCCTGTAGGTTGGCTCCCCTGCTGGTTAAAACTTCGTCGATCACAGGGTAAGTCAAGGGACCTAACAGGAACCTCTCTTAAAAATTTGGAAGTTTTAACCAGCAGGGTTCGGTGTCTGGATAGAAATTTGCTTCAAAAATAGCAAATTTTCCGACTTTGGCGGCCTGTAGGTTGGCTCCTCTGCTGGTTAAAACTTCGGCGATCACAGGGTAAGTCAAGGGACCTAACAGGAACCTCTGTTAAAAATTTGGAAGTTTTAACCAGCATGGTTTGGTCTCTGGATAGAAAATTGCTTCAAAAATAGCGAATTTCCGACTTTGGGGGCCCGTGGGTTGGTAGCATTGGTGGTTAAAACTTGTTTTTGGTGTCCGTTAATGTTTTTTTACTTTTTGGGACCGTCTCTAGTGTTTAGGATTTTTTGTTGAGTTTTCGAGTTTTTTTTTTCTGGCCAGAAAGTTTTTTGGCCAGAATTAGGCAGGTCAAAAATCATTAAGGTGAAGGTGTTGCTGCCTGTCTTTCTCGTAACTCTTGGGTACTAGGGAAAGACAAACCCCAAAAACCTACGAAAAAGAGAATAGAGTAAGTAAAAGACTCTCAAAAATGACTTCAGGAAGTGTGAATCCCCCACCTAAGAATTTAAGTATTAAAAGTTAAAGAGTAAAAACTACTTATTTTCACTAAATAACAAATTTGGGTTTGTTGCTAAGCTTTGTACCTCATTTAGACCTCCGGTCTACATCTTACCTGGAGGGGTACGAGTTCGTGGATAATTGGATCTATGCTTTGAGCACTTTACATAAGGAACACCTGCAGCCTCATAGTACTGAAAACAAATGGAAATAATTAGATTGATGAAAGGAAGTGCCTTAGTTTTGATAGATTAGATTAAAATAATACTGTAATTACTTGTTCACAATTATTGCATGTTTGGCCGGGCAGTTGTTTCCTTTTAGAACCTCTCACAGTTCCTGACTGATAAGCATAAGCCAGCTTTGGAGAAGACGGCACCCTGCTTAGACCAATTAAAATATTTTAGGAAACAATTTCAATACTAAACTTGTCATCTCTTAACAAGATTGAAGCTGTAAGAAGTTTTGGAAACACTGACCTGTCATAGCTACATGCTGCTGCCTCCTTTACTGTATCCATTATTTTATTCTCTGCATTATTGTAGTTATTTTTAACTCCAGGAGACTTATCACATTCAAGACTATGCAACAATACAAAATAGTTGAAGATTATTTCTTGAATTGTGTTGAAGTTGAAGTACAGGTAACATGTAAACTAATAAATTTTGGAAATGTTTACCTTTGACCGAAGTTCTCTTTATTTTGTTTCATACCCATCGAGAGGTTCTCCTCAGCCCCTTCCCAATATGTTGCATCTGAGTCTTGAGAGTGACACGAAGCAGCAGGCTTTGTTTGACGTATCTTGATGGCCCTTCTATTTCGCCTAGTGGATGACCCTAGGATAGGGCTCGTAGAATGTGTTGTGGCTGGGCCTGGGAAGCGGTATAATTGAGATTTAGCTTTTCATGATATACATACACACAAAAATAAGTTAAGAATGAAAATCAGCTCACATATCAATATTTCATCTGATGTAGATGGAGGATTCTGAGGGATGTGAGCAAGCCACTTTTTAACTCTGGTTTCACTGCTTTCACTTTCTTCAGGGACATTTTCTCCGTCTTGTTTCAGTTTCTGCTTACTGATTGGGAATTCGAAATCTAGCCATCTTTTCACACCAAGTGAGGGCCCGTAGAGTTGGCTTTCACGAGCAGTAGAGGTATCATTAGCTGAAAAAAATTTATTATCAAATTGAAACAGAACTACCATAAGTATTTTCTAAACAGATCTTGAAGCTCTAGTAGTTTGCCAACTTCTATGAACTAGATAAGATTAAAAAACTCACGAGCAAATTTGTCGGGTATTGATGGTAGACTGTATGATACATCAAAAGCAAGCTCACTGCTTCTATCATTTTCGTTTGAGAGAATACCTTTCACACTGCAACAAAAATAATCGGTTCCAGTTTAAAAGTTACAACAAATGGGAATAAATAATCTAGTATCACCTGCAAAAACAAATATTACAGCGATTAGCTTGGTACAAACCGATCAAAAATACGTTTCAGCCTATCAATTTCTCGCTGCTGCTCCTCACAACGGTTTTTAAGAAACTCTATGGTCTCCATCTTATTAATTTTCTTCACAATCGCCTGAACTTAGCACAATAGCTTGAACTTTGGTTGGCAAATGGATTATTTTGTAAACAATTACGATGCAAGCAGGTGAAGAGCCGAGACAAGAGAGAGACTTCTCCGTTCTTCTTGGCGCCGAGACAAGAGGTGGAGCGGTGGTGGCGGTGTGGTGGCTCGTCCATAGCAGTGTTCCAACGTAAAAAAACTAATTGGCTCGGCAAAAAATGTGTCGGAAATAACTTTTCCCTGTCTACATACTGGTTTCTTTTTAAAAAAATAAAAATTACAGCTGCGTATTTAAGCAAAGACAAAATTCTAACAGCAAAAGAACGGTAAGAAAACTGATGTGTGGAGTTGAACAGTTGGACAAAGTGTTCGTATTGTTGCCAAGGTCTTTGACCCCCAGGAGGTTGTAGCGAAAAGCGTCAGTTCATCAGTTGACAAACAAAAACCGCTAGTTTCACAAGTTAAAGCCTAAAAGCCTAAATGTTAAAAGAAATTCACAGCAAATATGGATAAAAAGCCTAACCGAAAGGTGTCAGCGCCGACCCGTGGGGGAGCATTACTCCGTATGTGCAATATCGAGCCCCCAGAGCCCCCAAAACTAAGAGAAGGTAAGCCAAACAAACAAGTCCTAGCTAGCTGGTAGTAAAGGGGCTGGGCTGGACAAAATTTGCAGCAAAATTTTGAACTGGGTTACATTTTTTCAGTAACAAAAACTTGTGCTTCAAACGCCATAGTATTGTTACAGGAAAGTTGACTTGAGAGAACCAGAATATCAACTTTGGCAAGCCTATCCCAAGGAGGAATTGGAGCAGTGACTGTCAGCATGATATCGAAATGGTTCCTTATTTTGACATCTTTCATGACTCTTCTTGATGTCATTGTGACAATGATTTGACTCAGAATGTCAAATCACGTCCCAAATGACATCAAGAAGAGTCATGGAAGACGTGAGAATAAGGGACCATTTTGACGTCATGCTGACAGTCATTGCTCAAATTCCTCCTTGGGATAGGCTTGCCGATAAGTTGATGGTCTGGTTCTCTCAAGTCAACTTTCCTGTAACAATACAAATGTTTAACCTGCTAGTTTTTGGTAATAATTATTACCAAATCCTGACTGACTACAATTTACTTTCAGATAAAGTTACTCAGCCTAAGAAGAAGCAATCAAATGGATGCCAGCCTAATTCTCCAATAAAAGATGATGATTTGGATATTTTAAATGAACATTGGAAAGGTAAAATCATTCGAATGGAATGAAAATAGTTATAAATTGTGATACAGGAGATAATCTTTCCACGTTGTGTCTGTTTTCCAGAAGCCATGCTTTCGCCTGCTCAACTGACACCACGATCAAAGCTATGTAGAGGGATGATGAACGGATCTCCAGCGACACCATCATGTTTGATGTCATCTGCTAACAAGCCATGTTCAAGTTCAGCACCCAAGGGTAAAGGTGGATCTCCAATGGAGCAATCTACGCTACCCATCACCCATCATCCGTCACCCATCCCTTGCGATTTCGTGTTTTTACATCGCGAAATACAATCATAAGGTGTATAGTCATATTAATTGTTCACACACATCCTTAGTCTTAACCACAACCCGAGTTGTACGCGTAAATACACGAAATATCAAGTGATGGGTGACGGATGATGGGTGATGGGTAGCGCAGATTGCTCCATTGGAGATCCACCTTAATATGCTTTTCAAATTGAAGCATGTAATATTTTGCACATCGGCTAACTGAAATTATTCTTGTTCTATGCTTCTTGCAGCTTTGTCGGCTCAAAAAATCTTATCAGAGATTCAAGCAGGTAAATGGTTACTTTGTTTTGTGAAGTTGACATGCATTCTGCAAAGAATAGTGCAACTCTAGAAAATATTTTTTTTTTATCTCACTTGTTTAATTCTAGGTGATACCCCAAGAAAATGCTCTTCAGTTCAGTCTTTGTCACCACTCCATGCCAGCTGCTCTGAAGGTCGGAAAGACAAAGAAAATAAGACCCAGGAAAGCAGAGAGTCAACAGCAGGTATGTTTAAGTGATTTTATTTATATCCATTTGGGAGTAAATGGTTACTTTGTTTTGTCAAGTTGACATGCACTTTAAAAGAATAATGCAATTCAAGAGAGGAAACAATGTTTATTTCAATTTTTCTATTCTAGGTGCCACTCGAGGTAATTGCGTTCAATCCTTGTCAGGACTCAGTAAGCAGAGCTGCTCTGAAAATCTGAAAGGCAAGGAAAACAGGAAGTCAACAGGTATGTTCAAGTGATTATTTATTTGTATTCATTTGGGAGGGGAGTGGCTTGGGGGAAAACAAAGGACAAAACTCCCATAACATTTTGGTATTTTCAAATGGAATAATATCTTATTTGTCCTTTGTTGACTTTTTTCCTTCAGACAATTGGGTAACGACAAAACAATTTAAACTGACACAATGTTTTAGTTTTTATGAACCCATAAACTACTAACCTGTTTTTGTGCCACTGTGAGAGGCTGTCTGTTGCAACTCTTCATATTTTTATCTCAGTTGTAATACGATGGTGTGATGCAGTTCTCTGCTCCTGTAAAAAATAATAGACAGATATTTTTTAAAAACCATTTCTGTTTCAGGATGTATACCTAAACCACAACTGAAAATTGGATTGCCAAAAATATTTAAAAAAGCTAAGGGAAACAACATCAGACAGGGTAGGCATTAGATGCATAATTCCTTTTGAAAACTGTGTATTCCACATAGAGGTTGGTCTATGTTGGCTCCACTATATTAAAATACATGTATTCCTTTAACCACTTAATTTATGTTAACAGATAATAACTTGCCACACAGTCTTGGACTGAAAACTGATAAAGGCTTACAAGAAAATGAGAAACATGAAAAGCATGGAATTCATGAGAGGAAATCTAACACAACTTCAGAGAAAGCAAATAATTTTGTATATTTTATCCCTGATGCAGACAAAAGGCGTATGCCAGAAAGACAGAGCCGCAATAAACCTGTTAAACGGTGTCTGCTAGATGAGCTCTTGTCAGCATCAGAAACAGAAGAGGATGATGCTTCATCAGAACCAGCAGAAGAGGAAAATGATGAGGTACCTCTTCAAGGTATGTTGAAGATGCCTTCATAAATTAACTGCTATAACTTAATTGTCAATGAATCAGCATTATTCTCAACCTCCCGTATTCTATTTCTAATCTTTTGGTTTCAGTTGGTCCTCCAAAACAACTAACACCTTACCAAATGTTAAGGCTAAACAACTTAGCTGCTAATGCAAAGGCACTTCTTGAGATTCAGAGTAGTCAGACCAATGAAGTTTCTGATACATTACCCTCTACAAGTGGAAGTAAGTTAAATACATATTTATCAACCTGTTTCTCGTATTATCGCGTATTAAGGACACATTTCTTTGCTAAGCTAAGCTAAAGCTTTGAATTGATAGATATATCGTGTCACAACTTGAATTATTGTGACAATAAATTCTTTTTCTTTTCATTTAAAAGATTGTTTCATTTTCTTTTTAAGGGAAAAGAGGATGTCACACTGCAAAGCAGGATGCCAAAACTTCTCCACTCTCTGTCTCTGACTCTCCTGATGGAGCCACTCGTAAACATGGAAGTAAGTATCGAAACTGCTTGGTCAAGAGGATATCTCTTGAAACAAATCAACTTGCGTAGTAGCATTTAAGAAGTACTCTTATTCTGTTTCTAATTATTTGTTGTATTAATTTATCTTATAGGTAAAAGGAAAACTGCTTCATCAACCAAGAGGGCCAGACATGATTCAGATTCATCGTTCCATCTAGAGAGTGAAGATGAATCTTCTGGTGATGAAAGTCTCAAATCTTCACTATCTCAACTAAATCATCAAGATGATGGTAAAGATGATTCTGGTGATGAAATGAGACCACCTTCATTAAACTCTCAACAAAATCAAGATAAAGATGATTCTAGTCATGAAGAGGGACGGTCATCTCCATTACCTGATCAAAATAATCAAGATGGTGATGGAAATGAAAATCCTGATTCACCTAATTCACTAAATGTCCTTGAGTACAACATATCTGATATGGAACCTGAAGAGAACTCCCCTGTCAAGATGACTGCAAGGCAAGCAAGGGAAGATCGCAAAGAAAAAAGAAATGTTGGAGACGCATACATTTCCAGTAAAGGTAAACATATGAGAGAGCGGAGTAGGAAGCCCCCTCACACCTGCACAACAAATTATTGCCAAGATATAATTGATGATGATACTGGGGAAAATCTTTTTGTTGAGTTTTGGGAGATGGGATGCCAGGAGAGAAGAGTGCAGTATGTTGCAGCACGTATTGAGAGTGGTCCTATTGCTCGGCATAGGAACAGAGATGAAGATAGTGGTCGTAAGAAAAGTGCAAGTCACAAATATTTCTTTGAAATAGGTGGGAAGAGAGTCAGAGTATGCAAGGGCACCTTCTTGCGGACTTTAGATATAAGTGACACATTTGTCACAAATGTTATAAATAAGAAAGCTGATACTATCTCTGGAATAGCCAGGAATGACAGAAGAGGGAAAAAGGCTCCCCCACACAAGATGAGTCATGACAAACGTGCTTTAGTGTTGAGACACATAAATTCATTTCCCTGCTATGTATCCCACTATTGTCGGAAAGATACTTCTCAAAAGTATCTCCCAAACTCACTTAACTTGACAAAAATGCACAAGTTGTACCTTGAGACCCATCCAGACCCAAAGGATAATGTGTCCTATGCCTCTTATCAGAGAATCTTTAAACCTCTCAAAATAAAATTCCATCAACGGCTGTCAGATACCTGTAACAAATGTGATATGCTTGTTGCAAAAATCAAGCATGCTACTGAAGATAAAGCCCAATTGCAGAAGGAGCATGAACTACATCTACGTAAAGCTGAGAAGGCTTACAAATTGAAACAAGAAGTAAAACAAAAAGCTGAAAGTGATGAAACTATGCGAGTTCTGATATTTGATCTGGAGCAGTGCCTCCCATGCCCTGATCTCAACTGTGGCACAGTGTATTACAAGAGGCAGCTTTATACCTTTAATCTAACCATCTATGATACAACATCAAAGCTGCTCCACTGTTACATGTGGCATGAAGCCGAGGGAATGAGAGGAGCTAATGAGATAGCGTCATGTTTATTTGAGCATATCAAGACTGAGATTCCTCCTGGCGTCACAGAGCTCTACCTTTTTTCTGACTGTTGTTCCGGCCAGAATAGAAATTCCATCATCAGTGCCATGTTTCATGTTGCTCTCCAGATGCACCCATCTATTAAGGTAATCAATCACATTTTTCTTATACCTGGGCACACACGCATGGAGTGTGACGCAAAACATGCAGTCATTGAAAGAGCGAAGAGGAAAGAAGATGTCATTAATGTACCTTCAGAATATTACAAGTTGGTGGAGAAAGCTGGCATGGCTGATGTAAATTTTCCAGAGGGAAAATTTAAAGTTGTTCCAATGGCATCCAAGTTATACGACTTTGCTGTCCTTCTGAAAAAACCAAACCCATTAATCAAGAGAAAGGTGACAACAGAAAAGAATCCTTTTGGTTACATGCAAACCCACTGGTTCAAGTATGATAAGAAGAATCTTGGTATTACCATGGTGAAAACAGCATTCAATACTAATGCTCCTTTTGAAGAACTCAGCTTCCTTCGCCACAGAAAGAACTCTTTGCCAGAGCTTTCTTCTCTTCTGAAGCTGTCACATGAAGGTCCTGTGCCAATATCTGTAAAAAAGAAAGAGGACTTGCTTGCACTACTTCCCTTCATTGATCCCTGCCACCATGCTTTCTATCAGAACCTGACTACTGATGCTTCTATACAAGATACTCATCCAGATGCCCCTAATGAACTGCATCCTGATGATGACTCATTGGAAGAGACTGATTAGACTGTTATATTTAGTATCCTTTCTCTATGTTGTAAATATTTAATTTAAATTCAAACTATTTATATTTAAATGTTATTTGTTTTAAAATGTATACATACTTTGTGACCTTCTGCAGTTGGTGTGCTCCAATATGCAACGCTTATGATTTCAAATGAATTAGCACTACACAAGCAACTTCTTGCTGTGATCACCTAATGTTTTTAATTTTTATTTATAAATTGTATCTTGAAATGTACCTACAACATTAGGTACCAGCCAAAGAGTCAATTTTTAATTGGATAACTCAGATTTTATAAAACATGTTTATATGTTATGATAATTGAATTAATTTCTTTGTTCTCTTGTGAAGCTTATTTTTGAAAATGACTTGTGAAAACTGTCACAAGTTAGTAGCAAGGAACTTGCTGTGATTACCATATTTACTAATTTTTAAGAAATTTTGAAAGCTACTACTTAACATCTTTGCTATTTTATGTACCTGCATCTTAAGGCTAGCTTAAGGTGTCACAACAGTGTTATATGTTCAATTACATTCAAGTGCTTTATAAGTTAATGTCTATACAGCTGTACTTTTGAAAATGATTTGTAAAACAGTCTCTCTAAGTAGCAAAGGAACTTATTGCTGTGATTAACTTGTGTTATTAATTTTTATATGACATTCTATAATTGTAACTTATGTTAACGTAAATGCTGAAGGTGCATGGTACCATTTTTAACTTTTATTGTTGAATTTTATTACACACTTTAGGTTGGTGTAATTTATACAACATTTCTATTGGTAAAGTTTACTTGAAAAACGATTTGTTTGGTACAGAATTTCACTTTGAGTAGCAAAGAACTGTTGTCACATATTGTTTCAAGCAAAAATACTCAAGTAAATTAGCTTACAGTATAAGTTATGTGTTTACTCATATAACTTACATGGTTTACTTGAAGAAATAGTCCCGGCACATTAAAGTTTCTATGTTCTTTACATGGTTTCACTGGTGTTTCTTCTCATTGCAAGACAGTCCTCTATTCCTACGGGCAGTGGGTAGCAGCAGCAGGAATCTTTCTGAAACAAAAAGCAACAAAAAACAGCAACAGAATTCGAAACAATTTGCTTTTACTGAGGATTATTTCATAAACATACAGAGTTAACATTTAAAAATAAATAAAAATAGACATTTGAATATTCTTTTGAAAAGCTTGTGGCTTTTGTAACTCGTGTAACCAAAAACACCTCTCGATGTAAAATAACACATCCCACATCACATCAAAACCGAGGCTTGTCGACAGCAGTCGACAGTCGACAGGCTACGCTGCCTCGTACGGAAAATTTTAAATTTATGTTCGTGAAATATTTCATACAAGTGCTTCTCGCCACTGCTCTGCCCTCTGCCCTCTGCCGAGAGAGAGAGAGAGAGAAAGCAAACAGCAGACGACAAACCGGGATAGGTCAGTTATTCGTCACTGTTGGAGAATTGTAGTGCGAGTTCGTATATACCGAAAAGTAATGAATAAACAACCGTACTATAGAAGAAAAACGGTACGGCCGAGAGTCAGCTATAATGGTTGTGATAGAGACAGTGTTCCACAAGAGGCGTCAATGATGTGTTCGCCAAACAAGAGGAGTTCCTTGCGCAACAGTAGGCATCATAACCTCGGATCCTGACCGGTGAGTGGAAAGGCATTAGTAATATATCAAGTGTTGGATGTGAAATGTGTCAGAATATGGATGAGTGTCTGAGAGAAACTAAAATGGGGGTTGAGGGAAAACTTGTCATCAGACCCTACGTAGCAATATTTATTCAATAATTCCCTAAACATCTTGATTCATTTAAGACACTTTCAACAAACTCCTGCTGTGATTTTGTTCCTCAATCGTTGCCAAAGGGCATAGAAGTTAGTTGAAGAAGTATTATTAGTCAAATGTGCCAATGAACGTATGTCCAGTGTGATCTGATCAAGTGAACGTATGTCCAAGGTGGTGTTCTGGTGAAATGAACGTATGTCCAGTGTGATCTGACCAAGTGAACGTATGTCCAAAGGGTCTTCTGGACATACGTTCACTTGATCAGAATAGAGTGGACATACGTTCATTGATCAGATAATTCATTCCGTTTCAAGTAACGTATGTCCAGGTAACCAGTGACCGTCTGTTTTTAGAAACATAAACTGGTAATATTTCACACCCTTTATTTTTTGTGGTTCATTCTGCGCCAAAAGCACTCTTTTAGCTCAATTATTTCTCACAGGAGATAAATAAAACCTGCTCCTGAAAAAAAATGGATTGTGGACATACGTTGGTTTACACGATTACCAGT
>NW_026267301.1:139655-141162 GCF_000697945.3 Frankliniella occidentalis | reverse complement strand
AGGAAGTGCCTCTTCAGTAGTCGAGCAAACCATAGAGCCTTCATCCTGATTAGATGACTGTGAAGATTTGTGCCGCCAAAATTTGTGTGTTCGAAGGTGGCGCTTAGATTTGGCTTTAAAATTACAATCAGCAAAAGCACATTTGTAGGTAAGATCGCCTTCATCTGCATTACCAGATGACCGGTGACAACTGGCAATGTGTTTACTATATGACCTTAAATCGTTGATTTTAGTTGGACAATCCTTGACACCACAAAGAAATGCTGATTTGTGCAGAACTTTGTGGTAGAGCTCAAAGTGGTCAACATGGCCAGAACAATTTGCAAATTTTTTAGAGCATGTTTTACAAGTTAAATCCATAGTGCCTCCTTAAAGAAAACATAACAACCATAATGATTCATCCCAGAAAGATAAACAACTACCAGCACTAACAAATAAATCAAAACTCCTACCTACATCCTACTAAACAGTACTAACACTGAAAAACCTACAGCACTACAGTGTAAACAAAATGTACCTTATAGAGACGAATAACAACTTGAATGTGGGATGACAGAGTCGATAAGCCTGAAGCCTGATGCTTGAATCACAGCTGTAAAAAAACATACATTCGATCATTAGAAACAATCAAAAGTAATAATATAAATCCACACAGTGCTACTTAAACATAAAAAAAGGTTGCAAATCTTTTCTGAAAGTTGCACACCAGCCCACTAGCATAGTACATCAAAACCTCTATCTACACCATAACAGGAAAGATTAATGACATTGAAAATGCAACTATTTTGCAGTACAGAAGAAAACGTACCTTACAGACTTGAGCGAGGAGCTTCGTTTGGGGTGACACACCTATCCAAACCATGGACTTTGAGGCCAGAATCACATTCTGTAACAAAAACAAATAATGTTTAGAACAATGTAAAAATCGAATGTGACCAATAAATGTATGGCTCCGAGGTTAATCTTTGAACTGTATTCAAGTCACCCATTGACCCATGAAGTTAGAAAGTAACATTCAGTTGACCCTGAGGATTATAACCTCCATATTGGTGCATAGAGTTAAAATTTGGCACTGGGGTTGTAAAATGGTATCCTAATTTCATAATTTTAATAGAAAACTAAAGATTTTTTAGTTGACTCAGTTACAGGTGAACCCGGCTTGCTTGCCTGCTCCACCTGCTTAGACAGGATAAAGCGATGCAACTATGATTTATGTATGAAATTCTACATTTATGATGAGAAAACAACGACACTCGAGTGCATTCCTCATTTCTACAGACTTCTGATGAATATTTACCGTTAATTGGGAGAGGCAACAGATCAAAACAGAACTAGAACTGAACTATACTGAACCAAACTCTCGACCTTTGATTCTGTGTCGAGCACAGGCCCACGGTCCCGACATTTCACGAGGGAGCTACCAACCTTCTAGCAAAAAACAAACTGCATTGGGGACTCCAAATGTCTTGAAATCTAGTCTCTTGATAATGGAAAAACTTTATCATAA
>NW_026267301.1:137714-138370 GCF_000697945.3 Frankliniella occidentalis | reverse complement strand
AAGACGCCTAGAGCTGGAGACTGGACGGTCGAAGCGCCTGAGCGCGGGAGGTGGTTGACCGTTACAGGGTCGCGCAGTGGTGCCAACACCGGGACCGTGCAACTTGCGATGTCTGAGAAATAAGTCACGTCGAAGCACCAACAAAGCCTGTGTAAACCCAAAATACATAAAAATACATACAAAATATCACAGAAAAGGACCACGAATTGAGTAAGTTAGTTCTTGTGAGCACTCATAGCTTTACAATTGAACGCTCTCATAGTTGGTTAAACTAGCATTCAAATTTGTAATTTGGGGATAAAGTAATGATGAGAGCCTAATTTAAAACTTTCTCTCATAATCACAGTAAATTTTCAACAGAAAATACGAAATAATCAATAAAAACTACAATCTCTTGCAATAGTAGCTTTGGCGACATGGGGGAGTATAGAGAAAATGCACAGAAACTTTACGAGTCGGATGAGGAGAAAGACGAAGATAAATTTGTTCAAGGAGGACACGAGTCACTTAGTTGTGAAATTTCTGATGATGATGAGGTAAGAATACATTCCATTATGTAATAAGATTATTGATTCAATTTGAAATTATCTGGACTGCGTTTGAATGAATCTCACACCTCTAAATCTTAACCTGTATTAACTTAACTTGCGCAATGT
>NW_026267301.1:128210-129671 GCF_000697945.3 Frankliniella occidentalis | reverse complement strand
AGACAGAGACAGACAGCGAGGAGAATGTCGAGCAACTCCCGAACGAGCCGGACGAGCCGAACGAGCCGAACGAGCCGAACGAGCCGAACGACCCGCCCTTACAGACCAGGGACCACGGGACCACCTCCACCTACTCAGCGCTCGGTCCTCACGGTCCTCACCGGGCCCTTGCTCGCAGGCCTCGCCCAGGCCGCGACCGCCTTGCAGATCGGTGACGTCGGCGACGATGCTGCATGTGCGGTGCGAGTCGCGACCTTAGACTGGTCTGACTGTACCCGCTCCCTGACCGTGTTCCCCATGCGCGCTCACGTCACCATGCAGCTGCTCGGAAAGATGGAGCAGGCCGTGCCCCTCCTGCAAATCGGTGACGACGCCTACCCTCTCCCTGACCACGTCGCCATGCAGCTGCTCGAGGAGCTGGAGTAACGGCCTCGCCTGTCGCCGCGGCTGCGCGGCGCACTTGGCCGACGACAAGTCCGTCGTGTTGAGTTGGTGCACGAGCAGGCGACGGCCTCGCTCGAAGCCCCGGCTGCGCGGCGCCCTTGGCCGACGACAAGCACGCCTTGTTGAGTTGGTGCACGAGCATGCGACGGCCTCGCCCGAAGCCCCGGCTGCGCGGTGCACCGAGCCGATGGTGGTGGCCGCCCAGGACGGTGACGGCGCCGAGCGGCGAGCAGTGTGGGGAGAGGGCGGACAGCGCGAGTCACCGCAGGTACGCCAGCGGGCAGCCCAACTCGCGCAGCACGATGGCGGTAGGCAGGTCGCAGAAGTGCGCGCGCGTCTAGTTCGGTCCACAAGGTTGAGCTCGAGCACGGCTCGCGAGCCCCGCAAACCTTTGAGTCGTCGCATCAACCAGTTATGCAAGTTGGGGTTCTCGACGGCAGCCCAAGCGCGAACGCGCCCGCCAGCAGACTGATTCCGAAGAACCCTCAAGAGGTGCCCCCACAATGAGCGGGAGGCGATGCTGGTTAGGCGATGCCGTGCGGCCAAGCCCAAGCCGTGCTGGTAAGCCTCTCTCGAGACTCTCAAGATCAGCGTTGGCCTGCGCGAGCTTGAGCTTGAGGTCAGCGATGCGCTTGGCGTGCCGCTCGGTGAAGTGGTGCAGCTTGTCCCGCAGCGCGCGCGAGGCGGGCTCGCACGAGATGCTGAGGTAGGCCACGATTGTGCTGGACAGCGCCACCAGCTCGTCGATGGGCGTCTGCAGGGCCTCCAGTCCGTGGATCAGCTTCTGCAGCGTTTTCGTGGACTCCCTGAGCTGCGCCTTGGAGCGCACCACGAGGTCGAGGTGGTGGGCCGTGTCCTCGGCGTCGCTGGGCAAGGCGTGCCAGGGCGTCGCGGCGCCCCTCCACGCCGCTGACCACCTCCTCCCACTCGCGGTTCACGGCGGCGATCTGCTGCTCGACGTGCGTGCGGTTGGCGGCGTCCGCGAGGCGCGTCAGCTCTCGCGCGCGCTCGTTGAGC
>NW_026267301.1:126935-127570 GCF_000697945.3 Frankliniella occidentalis | reverse complement strand
GGTGCGCCAGCACGCACGCCGACAGCTCCCCTGGTGACTCGTGAGCTGCGCGTCCACGATCACGAGGCGCAGGTCAAGTCGCGAGCATCGCCTCCCGCTCACTGTGGGGGCACCTAAGGAGAGCCACTCCATGAGTGCGACAAGGACGGTGCTATTCGGAAGGTATAGGAGAGCGCTCTTCGGAAGCAGTCGGCACCGCGGACAGCACATTGGGCGCCTTGAGCTTCTGCAGCGAGGCGAAGAACCCCGTCTGCATGACGCGCAGCTTGTTGCCAGCCACGTTGAGCTCCTTGTAAGCTCGCGAAACTCGACGAAGGGAGGTGCCGATACGTTGGCTTGGCGATTGCCCAGGTCGGTGTCATCCTGGACCAGGATGACGACGGCGGCGAGGGTGCTGGGGTTGAATGGGACGGGGCGATGCAGTGCAGGATGGGGGCGTTCGAGTAGATGAGGGCGTAGCCCTGCTTTAACTCCCCTCTAACGCCGTTTTCGATGCTTCCTCGAGACACGAGAGGCGGGCTGTGGTAGGCGTAGGCAGCCCCACAACACATGCGTGCCGCACTGGTGGCCTGCGGCGCGGCGGACCAGGCGGGCGCGCCAGCACCGTGAGCTTTCGTTAGATGCCAAGTAGGGAT
>NW_026267301.1:118338-120205 GCF_000697945.3 Frankliniella occidentalis | reverse complement strand
ATAGGCACCACATAACCCCAACGCACACATGGGTTAGCACGAAATTTACTGTCGTAATGAGCTACGTACCTAAGCGCAAGATGCGGCCCTTCACCACCTGTTTGGCTTTTCCTTTCACCACAGAGCGTTCCTGCCCAACCTCAACTTGTGCCAATTCTCGAACACGTTGAAATAGGTTCACACTCAAAACTTCGGCTGAAGGAGGGTCGTCCATAAGGAACAAGGCGAATCGGGGCGGCCGCTTCGGCTTCGGAGGCATCGTGCCGATCTGGCAAGAAAATGCCACGATTAATAGTACACCGTTTGTTATGAGACATTTTTGTTGATATTGTTTTAAAAAATTCAAGGAAAAAACGACCGTGAACAGATTCACGAAGACTGCTCCTCACAACAGTCAATGCAATTGTCGGTATTCACACACGAACATAACAAACTGGTGTAGCCGAAACTCATTCCACGTGCCTGTAAATCCACTTACTTGAGGTGAAATGAAGTTTTCAATCGCCGGTCCGCCGTGATTCTTGTGAGAAATAAGCGAGGCGCGCCGCGTCCCCACTTTTGTACCCTCCCGATTGTTGTCGTCTGTTGGCACCATTTCTTTTGGCCACCGCCTTGTCAAAAAGCGCGCCGGGACGTAAACACGGCTCCCCAGCAGAAGCCGGCAGCCAGCTGAGCGACTCTCCGCCGGCCCCGACTTGGTAACATCTCCGTCGTCAAAACAAGAATTTGATTAATTTTTAAAGTTTTGAACAATTACAATGAGCAAACGTCCGCCCTCTCCGAGCTCGCTGGGGCGGCGTGAGAAGAAACTTTATGAGGATTTTCTCGAATCATCGTCGACGGAGACATGGTAAATTATTTATTTTTGCAATCGCTGTCCACTAACCCTACCAACGAAGTTTGGTTTGGTTCATTTCTTTTCTATTTCGTTCAATCACCGAGGCCTCTCTATTTTACAGCCAGTCCCAACCTAACGTGCAGAGTCTTGCGGTTGGAACATCAAAAGCTTCACAGCTGAATGTCGGAGTTGGTGTTGGTGCTGCAATTCCAACTGCTGTCGGTGTGGGACATTTGTCCTCAACTTTTATTTCTGTGGCATCTTCTCAACCAAACCCAATCGAAATACCACCAAATGCCTCAGCCCAAGTAATCACACACTCTGGTATGTCTTTTTCGTACTTCGCATGTTCCCGCCATACATTTAAATTAAATTTGGATATTAACTGTATAAAATTTTTGCATTTGTTTCCAGAGACTGATATTGTTCCGAATGTTGAGGTGATGGAGAATGTGACAGGTCACCTTCCCCCTACCTGTGGAAATCTGTCACAAATATCCAAAAGAATATCAAGAATAGAATTAGGTAAACCATTTTTTTCTCCAGCCACTGTCGTATCCTACACTAGTGTTTGCCATTCTTATTTTTCTGTTCTTTTACAGATCAACCAAAGAATCTTGACAAAGAATACAGAGTACGTTTGGAAGAGGAAGAAGGACATCTCGATATATTCTGCTGTCCTGACGTTGGAAATGTGGACACTCCTTCAGTTGGCAGTACACAGTCAATTGGACAACCAACAGATCTACTTTATGCTGGATCAGCTATTACTGTTACTGAGAGTATTACTGCGATTCTTGCATTTGCTCAAAGTGAGGATATTAGCGGCGCAGGACTAGGGAAGTTGCTCAACTTAATAGACATTCATTTGCCTCAACCAAACAAAAGTTTAAAAACTACTCACTAATTTTACAAGCAGTTAGAGAGTGTTGATGGTAGATTTACTTTAGACTATTACTGTTCTGTTTGCTGGAAGCCAAGATCATCCCTTCAAGACCGTTGTGATACTTGTGTAGACCCAACTAGAAA
>NW_026267301.1:115316-116453 GCF_000697945.3 Frankliniella occidentalis | reverse complement strand
GACAGACTCTCTGTCGTGTTTGGTCAACCCTGTAACTTTTCTACTTTTTCTCGTGTGTATTACAATAACCAACTGTTTGTGACAACATCCTATACTAGAGGATCTAGAGTTTCGAGTTTAGTAAAGTGCAATGACAATAACAATATTTACTTTGCAGAAATACTTTCATTTGTAAGAGTTAACATGCCATTTTCAACTGATGTTTTAGTGCTGTTACGTGAAATCCTAGTTGAACCCTTCTGTGTGCGTCATATGAAAAAGATTGTTGGTTTCTCAGAACCTAAACTAGCTGCACTTCACGACCTTGCAACTGTTTGTTTTAAAGTAACAGTAGATAACACACTGTATGTATCAGAGCCCCTTAACACATTCGAAATGGAATAAAATTGTGAAAAGAACCTGTAACTGCTGTTTGAGTATTGCCCTGAATTCTGCACGAGGAACGCACACTTAGAAGCCGGGGAATGCCGCTGGAAAATGTTCCTGGGCGCACGGGGTAGCGCCGCGCAAATCGGGAGCGTCCTTCCCGTCGTTTTTGCATGGTATCCGCACGACGGCTTTCAGACGAGTGGGAGGGTAGTGTTGCGCCGTCGCTATCCGGTCGCACCATAGGGACGAAAAAACGACGGAATGCAGTCGACATTTTTGCGACAATTGATAAGGTAGGCTCGTCGTCATCTGGTCGTTTTTCGGTCGGGATTTTTACCACTTTAACGACCCCAGTACTACGGCAGAACAGCGAAAACGCGACGGGATACTTCGGAATGTCGTCGTCTTTTGGTAGCAGTTTGGTCGGTTTTCATACAAAGGAAAACAACGCTAGAAGGACGGAATAAAGCCGCACCATTTCACGCGGGAACGCTGAGAAAGTCATACTTTGTTTCAACATACACTGCCCGGATTTATTTAAGCTTGGAAATTTGGAAGCGAGTTTACGGGTAGAGAACGAGCAAGAGCAGAAGAGATTTCGATGTGGAGACAGAGATAGTGTTCTGTTGTCATGTCTTAGTAAATTGAAATCAACAAACATGGCTCCCACTCCCATAAGCTGTTGACTTTAACTCTTAAACTGAAGGACAAACGTTTCATTTTGCGATTCCGGATAGTTTCAGATATTGCATTACAAAGGTCTTATTA
>NW_026267301.1:102658-107974 GCF_000697945.3 Frankliniella occidentalis | reverse complement strand
TGGGGGCTGGCTTTCAACGTAAATAGCATCAAAATACTACAAAATGGAATCATTAAAAATATCCTGAATGTCAATAGACTATATTCAACTAAACAAGTGTACTGGGAATCTGGTATTATGCCTCTTGATGCATTGGTCAACGCCAAGTTAGCTATGCTCATTCAGAATCATCTCATAGGAAATAAAACCCTAAGTACTCTACTGAAGTCAAACAACCAAGTGCACGTATACCCCACTAGAAACAGTGAGAATCTTCATATACCGAAGATCAGTACCACGCACTATGGAATCAAGAGCAGTTTATATCAAGCTATATCCAAATTCAACTCGCTACCAACTCCTATCAAGCAAGAATCCAATTTTAGAAATTTCAAAAAACGATGTAAATCTCATTTCTTCCAAAATTTTATTGATCTGTACTAACTAAACTTGTTGCACACATACAAAAACCTTGTAGCATCCTTACAGGGCCCAGCCCTAGGGACTTTGTAATTCTCAAATAAAAAAAAATAAAAAAAAAAAAAAAAAAAAAAAAAGTTAACTTTTAGTTAAATCCCTTCCACCCGGGGTATCTTTATCTGAGTTGTTGTCTGTCATGACTAGTCACATTTCATATTCATATTTAAAAGAAAACAACTTTGAAATTTAAGTAAGATTAGAATTTTATTCATAGTTAAAAGAATTGACAGACAAAGTAGATTTCTTTAATCAACCATACGCAGTGCATGTAACTTGGGTCGTGGTCAATAGGAATGCAAAAGCTACTGCTATTATGCTGCTATGTTGTACATACAATGACAGTTTTATCAGAATGGCAGTCTTGACATCAAAGAGAAAATGATAAAAGAAAAACTGTTCGTGTTCGGATCGAGTTTAAACAATACATTGTTTAGTTCGGTTTGTTCGAAGAAAAAATTGGTTCTTCGTGGTCGTGTTCGTTCGACGATTTTTTGGCAAATTTTGTTCGAGTTCGTTCAAATTCGAACTGGCCTCCCAGGTAAATGGGGTTGTATATGGCCATGGCCATATATGATTTGTATATGATCATATACAGCGATATATGCTTCATATATGACGACATATATGTCCACATATATGGTTGTATATGGTCATATATGATCACATTTGCTTGTATATGGGCTTATACATTACCATATATGGGTCCATACATAACCATTTATGTTTCGATATACAGACATGGCTGCCCGGCCGAGTCGATTGTGTTCATTTTCAGCTCGTACAGAGGACTGAAGATTGTCTGAGAGCGTAAGTCGACCCTCAGACAAACGGCAGTCAATCCTCAGTCGAACTGGGCTGAGGATGGGCTGAGGATGGACTGCGGTTTGGCTGTGGTTTGTCTGCCGTTTGTCAGCCGTTTGACAGAGAGAATTGTCTGCCGTTTGACAATGGTTTGGCTACCGATAGACTGCCGATTGTCTGTCGATGAGCTGCCGTTTAACTGCCTTTTATCTACGAATTAACCGTCGCCATCGACAAGGTTCCAGACAACATTCAGACTATTACTTTGCCTCGGGAGGGGGCGATGTGCAGTCGATTGCCTACCTACGGGTGTTTTGTGAAGTGAATTGCCTACCTCTGAGGCAGCTTACTACTGCTGAAAAGCCTCTGTCACCCCCAGAAAACCGCCCCTCCTGAAGTGACTGTGTCTGAGCACGTGTGATTGCGTGAGTGCCCCCCCCCCCTCTTAAGCGACAATCACTCTACCGACATGGGAATCTCAGTTTTCAAACGTTTTAAAAAATGTAAACAGGGGTCTTTTTGTACTCAAACAAACGACTCAATCACTCGGCAAACAATGTAATTTACTGGTATACCATTCTTTTATTCAATAATTTTTATCTTTTGGGATTTTAATCTGGGGTAATGAGCATAATGATAAGAAAAAGATTGCTGAATTACTAAGAAAACAAAAAAGGGCACTTAGACTCATGTATAAAATTAAGGATTTCTCTGTGTCCTGTCGTGAGCTGTTTAAAACTGAAAAGATTTTAACAGTTACCAATCTGTATATTTACCATTCAGCTATGTACGCTAAAAAGCATCTGGATTTGTCTAGCCAGGCTCATGATCATAACACTAGATACAAAAACAGAATTGTTAAAAACAAATATGATCCACTTAATCTTAAGATTAGATCTCATCAAATACTATGTAAACTACCAGAGGACATTTTTAATATACATAAAATTTTAAAATTTAAAAAGCAGCTAAAAAAAATTCTGATTGACAATGCATTTTACTCTTTGGATGAGTTTTGGAATGTCTAACTATCATTAACTATGTGCAATTTTTTCTAACTTTGACTCATCTCAAACTGTTTTCATATGTAAGCTTTTTGGGACCAATAAAATGAATATGAATATCAATATGATACTTCAAACCCACCGGACGCGTTAGTTTAATCAAATATGCAAAGTGATTTACCGGTCACATTATTTGACTTCGGTAAATCGCGAGGGTGAAATGGTCGGGCCGAAGGCCCGACCATCGCCGCCGGCAGGCCAAGCAGGCCCGGCCCCTGCCGAACGGAGTTCTTTGGCTTAAGATTGCCATAGTAAACCATAGGTTGTAGCAAAAAGTCCTAAAAACCGCCAAATAGAAAGGAAACTCTCCCGGTGCTTCACCGTAACATCCCGTTCTCGAGTCTTCGGGGCAAACTTAAAGACGACGGGTTTAAGAGGGCCCAAGGCCCGCTACATCATTCGATTATGTTCCTCAGCAAATCACGTGACGAAAATGGTCGGGCCTGTGGCCCGACCATCGCCGCCGGCAGGCGAAGCAGGCCCGGCCCCTGACGAACGGAGTTGCCGGCGGAGCGAAGCGGAGCTGGCAACTTCGTTTGGCGGAAGGGCGGGTCTGCTTGTTTAACATGCATTAAGCAGGTCTGTTCCATATTTTTCTGACAGCCGGAAATTATTGGCTGAGCGATTAGCGAAGCCCATTACTCCACTGACCGGAAAAGTTTCATTCTGTTTGTCTGTCTGCTTAAACCCGTTGTATCTGGATTTGCCCCCAAGACTCGAGAAAGGGATGTAACGGTGAAGCACCGCGACTACAACCCACCCTTCTGCTTAGAAAACGTGTTTTGGGGGTGGGGGGAGAGTTTCTCTCCTATTTTGCGGATTTTAGGACTTTTCCTACAACTTAATGTTCACGATGGCAATTTTTAGCTTATTTTCGTCTAAAAAGACCCTCTAGCGCCTAAACTGGTAGAGATAGAGCCAAACGGACGAAATTTTCCGCCACAGGTCTCTACTTGAAGAAGTAACCCCTTAAGCGAACATAACAAAAAATTACTTTTTGGAAGAATTTTTGAACCTTGGATACCCCCATTCACACCCTTAGAGGTGGTTGCCAGGATTTGCGGTAGGCGTTTAGTTCTCTAGGAGTGGACCTTAAGATACCCTGAAAATTTCAAGTCACTAGCACATCTCCTTCTAGTGGAACAGACAGACAGACACACAGACAGACACGAGGTCGTTTGCATAAGCCCGCCGGATAGCTTTTTCAAAGCAAAAGGGCGGGCTAAAAATACTTAACATCGACAAATTGTAGATACACTTCGGTTAACTCGTCTTGGGTGACAGCGCCGCAGGCCTAGCTACATGTGCGCCAGGCGCGTCGCAGCGTAACAGTGTTTCGTAAGATATCGCGAAGCCTGTTTAATTTATGCCCTAGAGCTCAGCAACGCGTACATTGCGCCACATTTTGTTTTGACATTGACTTTGTTCCTGCACCCAGAGAAGCGAGATCTTGATTCAACCCCAGTGCCGGGCTTGATCTCTTGTACTTGACTTTTGCGCTTGATTTGATCCCCGCTTGCGCTCGCTCATTGGCTCTCCTCGCCGAGAACTTGTGTGTCGAATCAACCTCAGAATGTACTTGGCTCGCCTATCGCTCGTAAGTGAGAGAGAGAAACTTTACTAAAATTGGTTTGCTGCCGGGCGGACTCGAACCCGCACACGCCAGTGCGAGAAGCTGGAGCGCTATCCCCTGCGCTGCCGCTCTGCTGCTGGGAGGTACGGCCCAGCGCAGCGTCTCAAGCTGCAGCCAGCAGTCGCTTGCCCAGTTCCGTTTCGAGTTATCCCCTTTGGACCGCAGGTGCGCTCGCGTCGCATCTTGAGGGGAGAGGAGGGGGGGGGGCATGATTCAGACTGCCAGTGTCCGCCGGAGCGAAAGCAACGACTGTTGGCGCCGAGACCCGAGAGTCTATAGCGACTGCATCACTTGTTCGAGATTTCGAGATCTGCTGAGGTGACAGGTGAGTGGAGTAAATTCGTGGTGAGTTTAAAATTTGTGACGGTTGCTCACGTTTTCTAATTTTATTTTTTTTGAGTTCCAGAAGTGCGTGTTAGACTCAAGTCGCTCCCTGCGCGAGGGCGATTTGCTCCAGCTTTCCGATGGGTGGGGGACGAGTTGCTGCTGCGCCAGCTCAAAGTGTTCCAGCTAGCGGTATGTACATCTGCTGTTCTAAAATGAAGTTTTTGTAATTAGTGTAGGGGGTCAGCCACGTTCAGTGGGTCGGCACCGCCCGACCGGCCCAACTTCCTCTCCCCCTCCTCCTCCTTTCGCTCGCCGGCGGCCAGTCTCCCGTCCCCACTCGTCGTGTGCGGCTGCCGGCGGCTGCTCCGGCCGGACCGCCGCCCGCTGCCCGCCGCCTCTAGTCGTCTGCCCCTACCACTTTCGACATGAAAATGTGCGCGTATACTTTGTTGAGTGCTGTTGTGTTTTCAAAGTAGTTTCAACCACATGCACAAAACGATAGTGAACATGGAAAGGAGTGTTTACCGCGAGCTAGCCATTTTATAAAGTCAGAGGTGGGGGAATGGGTGCACGGAGGGGCAATTGTGTTCGTTTATGTGCATTTTTGTGTGCACGTGCTAACGAAAGTCTTTCTGATCAGGACGCCAAGAGCACATTACTGTCATGGACGTGGACGCAGCAGGAGCTAGCTCCATCCGGAATAGTCTCAACCTCAGCCCCGAACAGTCATCAACACCCAATCCGGAGTCATCTTTTCCGGCGGGAGTTCCAGATGAAGTAAGTAAATACACTCATTACATCTAGGATTTTCAGTCTCCCCCACCATCCTTTGGAAGTGTTTGGCCACGCAAAGCGCGTCGCCCCACTCCGGCCGCGGCAAGCGCGGTCGTTCAGAAATGAATCTCCTATGCCCCCCTCCCTCCCGCCCCCTCACGCCCCATGTATATCGCGCTCGCGTTTAACTTTCAAAGCATCTTCTATGTCCCATAATGGTTTTATTACTATCACACTGTAAAAATATGTTAGGAGATT
>NW_026267301.1:95100-95603 GCF_000697945.3 Frankliniella occidentalis | reverse complement strand
CATTTCCAAAATCTTATAATCATTCTATAATCTTATAATGACGCTATAATCCTTATAATCTATACTCAAAAGTACACGGCTGAGGCGAGTTGTAGACCCCTCGGTTTACTCGAGGTCATTCACGTCGAGCTGCACTGTCGAATGACATAATTCAGCAAACATTACGCACTGGTTTCGGTCCTGATTTCCTTATTTCTTCCCAAAACACGCACTATCGGAAAGGTCTACCGAAACGCCAGTTTTTCTCGGACAGACTTCAAACTTTGGTTTTCGAGGTAACCTAGGTTACACTGTTATATTCCTAAGAAGAAATGCTTTGCAAATGCTTTGCACATAGCGAAGTAACTTTTATTTGAAACCGTTGCTGCTGGCAAAGTAATGCTTCGCAGTCAAGCATTCCGGTAAAGCTAAAATGCAGAAGAATGCGAAGAAGAAGAAAACGGAAATAACTTTATTGCTTTTCCATGGGACTTTCGTTTTCTCGTTCCCTGCATTCTTTTGCA
>NW_026267301.1:93788-94268 GCF_000697945.3 Frankliniella occidentalis | reverse complement strand
TGGTGTAGTAGGTAATGACAGGCCCGTCCTTAACCAATTCCGATTGTCTGGTGAATAATGCTCCAATGAGATCAGTACTCAAGAATTTTTTTTGAAATGCCTGGAGTGTTGGAAACTGTGTTGAAAAATTATGACGGGTTGATGCAAACTGCTTCTCCAATTAACAACATTGTGCAAGGGGTGTTGTGGAAAAATCGAGTTTTGACCAGGTATGAGGGGAAAACTGTCTTGCCTTTAACAGGGTACTTCGACGATGCTGGACCTGATTATGTGCCTGGATCCCATGCTGGTGACCACAAGTTGGACACAGTATATTACACTGCCCTGTGATTTCCCCAAAATAGTTTGCCACACCAAAAAATATTTTTGTCTCTATATTTTTGCCTAATTGGCTGAGCGATTAGCGAAGCCCATTACTCCACTGACCCGAAAAGTTTCATTCTGTTTGTGTGTTTGTTTGTTTGTTTGTTTGTTTGTTTG
>NW_026267301.1:91404-92973 GCF_000697945.3 Frankliniella occidentalis | reverse complement strand
GTTTCGTTGTCCAGGAGTGACCCCTAAGATACCCTGAAATTTTCAGACCTCTAGCTCATCTCCTTCCTCTTACACGGACGACGGACAGACGGACGGACAGACAGACAGACACGAGAGCGGTTGCATAAGCCCGCTTTAATGCTTTTTTAAAAGCAGAAGGGCGGGCTAAAAAGACAGATCGAGTTCGAAGATGAGCATTCTAGCTCAAAAATTTACGTTTTAAAAATCAAAAACCACAGGTCGCAAAATTTCCTTTTTTTACAAATATTTTTTTATGGGCCCCTAAGAGGTAACTCGTGAAAGTAGAACCCATCGGACAAAAATTTTGTCCGTTCCCCTCTATCTTGTACCGTTTGGGTGCTAGGGGGCATTTCTTGACAAAAATGAGGTGAAATGACCAAATAGTCTATTAAATCGTGAAAACCAAGCAGGCCCGCCCTTCCGCCAAACGAAGTTGCCAGCTCCGCTTCGCTCGGCCGGCAACTCCGTTCGGCAGGGGCCGGGCCTGCTTGGCCTGCCGGCGGCGATGGTCGGGCCCGCGGCCCGGCGTATAGCGGTGGTAGTTGACTACCTGGTCAGCCAAGGGTCGAGGCACATGAATGCGATGGTGGTGGTGGCCCGGTGGCCCCTTGGACAAAAGGAGAGGAGGAGGAGCCCCGAGCGAATGCAAATGTATCTCTTTCAATACACTGTCATTAAGTGTTAGCGAGTGAGATTTCAAAGCCCACCCGGTGCACCAAATGGCAAATTTGGCGAAATGGCACACGGCATATGAGTCGTGTCGTATCAGACATGTTATATGTAAAATAAAAAGTGTTTAAATCAAACTAATTTGTAAAGTCACAAAATTTTAACTCATCTTAAAATTATCGCATCAAAATGCGGTTTGCACGTAAATTTTTCTTTTTTTTAAAACCCTTTCTCACACAATTACAACCCATTATGAAAACATCCGTATTCAATATTTGCAAGTCCCAAATATAAAAGGCTATTTCCTTTTGTATAATATGAGACAAAGGGGCTGCTCGGGTCTGGTCACGGGGAGCAGGTCATAAGTGTTGCTGCAGTTGCTAAGGAGGAGTAGCCAGCAGATTTTTTGGGTCGACCAGCGATTCAGTTTGAGTCCGACTGTAGGTAGTTGTCACCAAGGCGCGTCGCAGCGTAAGTGTTTCGTGAGATATCGCGAAGCCTGTTACGCGAGACGTGGTCTGGAGTAAATTTACATAGTTGCTTGTACGTAATGATCAAAAGTGTTGACGGCGTACAAACATGCTGAGCTAGGTGCCGCCAGGCGCATTCCGGTAAAGCTGAAATGCAGAAGAATGCGGGGAAGAAGAAAACGGAAATCGCTATGCTTTAACATGGTGACTTCCGTTTTCGTCTTCCCCGCATTCTTCTTCATTTCAGCTTTACCGGAATGCTTTATTCGGTTCAAGGCAGTTTTCCAAACCTAAGTTGTTTGCGCACATTTAAGGTTCCCCCAAATAGGATTGCACGACGGAGGGGGTGATCCAAGATGTTTTTAAAAAAAAAAAAACAAACAAACATATGCCGAACTTAATCGTATCA
>NW_026267301.1:84544-86584 GCF_000697945.3 Frankliniella occidentalis | reverse complement strand
AAAAATTTTGAGGCCAAACCTGCGTATTTGAGACAGGGTATAGATAAAACTCTATGAATCTTTGCAATAAGGTAAAAACTGACTACACAATAGAAAAGAGAACTGGAATCTGATTCAAAACCAACCATGACAAAAAGTTGGATTTTTGTTTCCTACCCTTCCCGATAAAAGATATCAACAAAATTTAGCAGAATATTGTAACTCTCATTACAAAATTTGATGGTCTTCAATAAAGCATTCCGGTAGAGTTGAAATGCAGAAGAATGTGGGGAAGAACAAAACGGAAATAGCTATGCTTCAACATGGAGACTTTCGTTTTCTTCTTCCCCCCATTCTTCTGCATTTCAGCTCTACCGGAATGCTTTATTGTCACCAAACTTGGTTTGTATTTCCTGTAGGTCCTAGGTCCCTTAACATTCTGTCCCTTTTTAAGAAAGGTAATAACCACAGTTTTAAAAAATATTATTATGGTTTCTGTATGTTGAATACTGGGAAACAATTAAAAAAAAAAAAATAATGAGAAGAATCAAAAATTTTTGCTCGCAATCCCTATATTTCCCCAATTGGGTGTTCCAGGCTACCTAAAATGGAAGTGAAAAAGAACAAACTCACTGATTTGTCTGTTTCCGCCTGATCAGTATGAGAAATCACCATGGTTGTTTGGTCCGATTCTAACTTCTCAAATCTAGAAAGGACTTCGAAACTGATCTGACAGTTTTTCATACCAGAAAGGCCGTAGCGGGAAGTGATCAGCTCGACCAATCAGAGCCATTACGGAACCAAAAAAGTCAGTGAGCTTGTTATTTTCCCACTTCCGTTTCGGATAGCCTGGAACACCGTATTTGCGCCGCGCCCACCTTAACCAGGTGGGCAGAGGTCAGAGTGAGCCAGAGAAGACAGCTGTTGCTCTGGTGTTCGTTTATTTCTGCTTTAATGACTAGTTGATTTATTATATATATTTAGACTCTTTTTCTTACTTATCTTTTTACTTAATTTGGTCTTAGAGACAATAGCAAATGCATCTTATCAACTCTCCACTTTTAAGTCGTGCTTTAAATGGTATATCAGGTCCATTCTTACAACGTTGTAAAAATTCCTTGCGCAACAAATTTTTAGTTACGGAGATGGTTTTTTGGAGAGATAGATATGAGAGGGTGTTCTACAAGATTTACGAGCCAGATTTGCATAGGCCTATTCATCCCTCGTATGGAAGCTCCATTATTGCAAATATTAACTTGTAAAATAGAAAGATTTGACCCAAATTTGAAATCCTAAATCACTTAATTTCGACAAAAGTTGTTCCTTGGTCCTTTCTCAATTCAAAGAATTCTTATCAAACTTTCTATGATGACCAAAGTTGCCACGCAAGGTGCAGTTTTACAACACAATGCAATAAGTGCTGCAAAAAAATGACATTTTGAACGGTTTGACTAACACGTCACATCCAATGTTTCCTAAACGTTTTTCGGCATATTCAACCTAGAAATCACTTGCCTCTTAAGCTCCTACAACAGATGGCTGGTACTTATTAATAGAGGTATCAACTTTAGTATAGTGTCCCCAATTTGTGTAACGTCGAAAAATATCAAAATCTGTGTAAATGAGCAAAAAATCCTACGGAAATTTACTAAAATCAGACAAAAGGGGCAAAAAAAGTCAAAGTCAACAAAAAATCGAAAAAGTCAGAGTAAGTCAAAAAAAGGCACAACGTCAACGCCGACCTTAAGTCGGCGTACACCCATCGGGGCCAGTGAGCAACCCCTCGCCTTGCCCCCTCTCCCCACCCTCCCCGCTTTTAACATCTTTCGGATGAAGAGAGCGGTGGTGAGGGCGGGCGCGCGGAGGAGCGGCAGGTGGAGGGGAGCCCGCCCCCCAGCCACTCTTCCTCGTGCCCACCCCCACCACTGCTCTCTGCATCCGCTTTTGTTCTTCTTAGTTCCGGGCAGCGCTCCATAGGGTATTCCAATAGGGTACTCCGGGGCTCAGATAGACCGGAAGGAGAAGAACAAAAATCTTCGGGCGCGGGGAGGAGCGGGGCAG
>NW_026267301.1:82908-84494 GCF_000697945.3 Frankliniella occidentalis | reverse complement strand
AGGGGCTGAAAACTTTCATTGCCTGCAACATTTTCACCGAATCCGAATAGCAAATTTTGACTCCGTAGCGCACAGGAACAAGTCGACCGTCGTTGCGCTACGAAGTCAGAAATTTCAAACAGTTATAAAGAAAAAAGTTGCAGCCTCCAAATTGTTTCTAACCTCAACCACTGTCGAAAAGTTTTACGATCTGCTGTGACTGACGGACAAGCAATCAACTACCGGGCTTTTGTCCAATCGACTTCAATATTATTGGTGGTTAGGTGACGGGTTAAACATAGTAAACAGTGGCAAGGGGGCGAAGAAAGCCCCCTCGCTGTACGCCTTTTAGGCCCCTGACTTTATGGGACTGTCTTTACAGTGTTGTAACATACCTGGGGAAACGTGAAACGTTCAAAGCCCTTTTTTCTAAATGTAAAACTGTAACGTCACTACGGCACACAAGCTTGCTGGACCAACGCTCGTCTTCTGCTTTGTTGACAGATATCACTTCGCTACGCGACGCCTCGCATGCTGGTTTGGGTATTTTTATTTACCCAGTCCATTTGTCATTTATCTTCTCGGCCTTTCGTTTGAAGTCCGTCGAATGTTATTTCATGATAATTCTTCGATTAATTCGGTGTACGTGCCATTTTGCCCAGCCGCCACGGCAACACTAGCGCCAAGGGCCGGCGGTGGCGGACGCGGGAAACTACTGCCAGTTTCGCTCGGTCCGAGCTCCGAGGCGGACGCGTCCGTGGTCCGTGCCGCTCGCTGCGGCGAGGTTCCCGCCAAGCTCGCACCTTTTGCCGCTGCCGCCCGTTATTGCTCAGTGTTCGCGTTAATAAAAGTTTTATATGAGTTTGGACGGCGAATATTCGCGACTCAAGTGAAAAACCTGCTTCGCCAAGTGTTAGTGTGTGCACCACCCTGGTGACCTCTGCCAGCCGGCAGAGGTCACCCGGGGCGCGCTTGTGACCTTGGGGAACCAGCGCGTCTGTGCGGAAGATTTGAGCTCGGGTCTTAGTGTGCGTGTCTTTTCGTACCTTTCGTGCTGTGTTGGTGCATACGTGACGCACTCTTCAAGGTGTGAACAAGTGGTCCTTCACGTCAACTTTCCGCCTCAACTCTGGAGCTTGGCGCCAACGCTGATCCGGCCTGTTTTTCGGTGAGTTCACATTCTGTACCCAGGTAGAACACAATCGTCAAAAACTCGTCAATGACCCTCATTTGATGTCAAAATGAGCTCATTCTGGCTACCTAGGCGTAGTAAATTTTGACGATGAGGGTCAAAATGACGTCATTTTTCGTTCTACCTGGGTATACCAATCATTGGACCATTGTCAAGTCAACAAAACCTTTCGGTAGAGCTGAAATACAAAATATTGCAGGGATAAAGTACATAGAGGTAATAGATGGTCCCGGCAGTGCCCGTTTAAAGAAGAATTAAGGAAATCACCACCGGAAACAGTTTTAAAGTTAAGACTAAAATCAGTGAAAACTGAAATTGACAGTTACTAGGGGTTTACTCCGTGGGGTCTACAACTCGTATAATCATAAGTACACGACCCTATAATCACTTATAATCACGTCTATTATCCATAATC
>NW_026267301.1:76559-77021 GCF_000697945.3 Frankliniella occidentalis | reverse complement strand
AAACCAGGGTAATGTAAGCGAGCCGATTGTGCACCGTTCCTTAAGCTATCTAATAAGCTTTTAATCAATGCCATAAGATATTCCAATCACAACTGCTACCGATTTAAAATCAAAGCTGCTCAGTTGGTGTTGAAATGGGCGTGGCTTCGATAATACTGGGTAGAAAGGAGGCGTGGCTTCTAACAATGGTACCAACCTTTGCAAACCAACTCGCTTAATGTTTTTGGAATTGAGTGGTGTACTCTCCTCTCTTGTAAGTTCAACCCACCTCTAATAACCCTTTTTGAGCGTTTTCATGTGCACTTCAGAGGTGGTTAAATGACATATGTTTGGATAATTGTAACTATGAGTAAAAGTTGGCATTGTCCACGGAGCAGTTTCTATAAAGCGCTTGCTTTGTGGTTAGTTTTGTTCTTGTGGTGACTTCAGAACGAAGAGCCACAACACTAACCATCAAGTTTT
>NW_026267301.1:67156-68552 GCF_000697945.3 Frankliniella occidentalis | reverse complement strand
GGCAGTGTGGGGGCACTACCCCGCTCCTCCCCGCGCCTGACGATTTTTGTTCTTCTCCTTCCGGTCTATCTGAGCCCAGCCACTTCTGTAATACAGATTTTGATAAAATTTTAACAAAAATTCAATCCAAAAATTAGATTTTATTTGACTGTAACCTCATTAAAATCTGTCTAGCTTATTTTGAGTAATATTAAATTTAACATCAAAACCATCACAAAAATCGGCAAAATGCTGCCACTAATGTAATTCTTTCTGACGATCCCTGCGGCTTACCTTTTCACTTAACAGAAAAACTTATGAGACAAAAATTCAAGACTGAAAATTAAGCTGCCGAACGATGTGTTCTAAATTTTCGTGCGCTGTTCCAGTCGAGAACGACAGTAAGCTGAATGATGTTCGACATTTACGCTTTATTCTTCGTGTCTTGTTTTTAATTTCTAGTGCAGTTAGTATTGATTTAAACCAGGGTAATGTAAGCGAGCCGATTGTGAAATTGCTCACTTCGAAAAATCGGTGTACACTCAGGAAAAAGTCATCAAAAAGTCGCAAAAAAGTCAAAAAAAGTCAAAAAAGTCATTTAAAGTCAAAAAATCACGAAAAGTCACGAAAATCAGTGAAAATCAACATAAAATCAGTGAAAATCAGGAGAAAAATTGGCAAAATCTATGGTAAAGTCGCCTGAACTCCAGAAAAGTAGCTTAAAGGATTAGTTCTTTCCCTAATCGACCCAAGCTTTCCGATCTGGCAACCGATTTTGGCTTTTGTCTCGTAAATTAAAGGTGTTCATAAGGTATGATCCTAGTCCAAATCTGGGCTCTATAGCTCAAACGGTTTGTGAGATAAAAATCCCTAAAATTTTGAGGCCAAAACTGCGTATTTGAGACAGGGTATAGATAAAACTCAATCTTATAATTTCTTATAATCTTTTGCATAATCAGTGACGTTTTAGTATGAAATAAATTCACAAAGTCAAAATATTACTAGTAAATGTATAAAGAGAACTATCTGGGGACCTGGAAGCGATGCTGTGGACAAGTCTGACCGAGTGTATGAGATTCGTTCTTTCCCTAATCCACCAAAAGTTTCGGGTTTTGACTCGAAAATAAGGGTATTCATGAAGTATGATCCCACTCTAAATCTTTGCTCTGTGTCTCAAACGGTTTACGAGATATAAATACCTAAAATTTTGAGGCAAAAACTGCGTATTTGAGAGGGGGTATAGGTAATACTCCATGAATCTTTGAAATAAAAACAAAATCGACTTCACCATTAGAAAGAAAATTGAAAACTGATTCAAAACCAACCATAGCTAAAGATTTGATTATTTTGTTTCTTACCCTTCGATTTAATATCTCAAAACATTTTAGCAGAATATCGTAACTCTCTTAACAAAAAT
>NW_026267301.1:57701-62098 GCF_000697945.3 Frankliniella occidentalis | reverse complement strand
CACGGAGCAGTTTCTATAAAGCGCTTGCTTTGTGGTTAGTTTTGTTCTTGTGGTGACTTCAGAACGAAGAGCCACAACACTAACCATCAAGTTTTAAGCACTTCCCTCTTTTCTAATTTTCAACACTCAATCTATTGAAGTGAATAATTGAATGATTATTTCTTCGTGTGCATACAACCGTTCGTTAAAACTTCAGGGGCCGATTAACGCGTTAGCGTTAGAATTTTTAGTTCTGCTCCTTGCTCTAGAGGGATACCCTATTTCAATGTGGCTTCAAAGTGTTGTTGTTTTTATATCCACATGAGGTTTTGCATTGGTTTTAGATGCCCGTCGGAAGTTTGATGGTCGTCATTTACGTGAATTCAATAGAGCCTACCGGTAAACCCGAAATGCAGAAGAATGCGGAAAGAAGAAAACAGAAATCGCTATGCTTGAACATGGTGACTTCCGTTTTCTTGTTCCCTGCATTCTTCTGCATTCCAGCTTAACCGGAATGGTTTATTAAAAATTCGCCAAATTTATATAGCCTGATTATCAACTTTACACTGATGGAATAAGTGTTCAAATGCTCAACACTTGCAAGTGTTGAACTGCAAGTTACATACTTGCAAGTGCGACTTGGAAGTGTGTTACTCCTCGGTTTGGCACTTCTTACACAGTGAGCGTTCAATCTAAGAAAGTGTTTAACTGGGGAGTTGCACACTTGCAAGTGCACACCTCCTGATATCAATACTTGGAAGTACGACTGTGGAGTTGCACACTTGCAAGTAATCAATAGGGTATTTCAATAGGGTATTTCAATGGAGCGCTGCCCGGAACTACTGTAAGAAGAACACAAGCGAATACAGAGAGCGGTGGTGGGGGCGGGCGCGCGGAGGAGCGGAGTAGTGGAGGCAGGATAGTACAATAGACGGTTCCGGCAGTGCCCGTTTAAAGAAGAATTAATGAAATCACCACTGGAAACAGTTCTAAAATACAGGCTAAAATCAGTAAAATATTAAAATTGACAGTTACTATGGATTTAATAGAGGTCATTCACGTCGAACTGCAGTGTCAAATTACAAAAATCTGCGAACTTTAGCTACTGGTTCCGGTCCTGACCTATTTTAAAACCTTTGAGTCACATAAACTTAATTCATGGGGGATCTTTTTTGGTTTTTGTTTTTTTCATATCAAAATACATATCACATGTTTAGTGTTGTTGACCTACACATTTATTTTACTATTGTATGTCGGGCAGAAGCAGAAGACCAATGCACAGTCACAGTTTGCAAATGTATGAGTGATGAGATCGTAATGCTTTCTGACGTCGATGTGTGATACCCGAAATTTTTCACTCGAAGGATAAATAGGAGGGAATTGTGGTGGGGGAGGAGGGCACGTACATTACTGAACGGTTCTGCCGCTTGTGATACTCCCAATTCTTTTAAAATTTTCAAAACCGGGGGCGCACTCGAGACGCGGCGTGCTCTCAGCCTCGTGTCTTCTACGGTGCCGTTCAGGAACTAACAAGGACAAACCTTCGTGTTAAAGTTGGAGCCACCGTTTCCTGGCGCCGTCCCATAAAAACCTTCGTGTTAAAGTTGGAGCCACCGTTTCCTGGCGCCATTCGATAAATTGGTGAGTGTCTTTAATCATTTCCCTAGTTTTTGCAAAAGCCCGGGGTGTTGATAAATCTTTTGTTTTGCGACGAGACAAGCACGTCTTAGTATGGCTTTAAAACTGTTTCTTTCGATTTGGGCAGCATAACCTCACAGTCAGCCCTCTATTGCTTCGAAACGCCATGACAGTTTGAGCACCTTTTACCGAGAGGGCCGATGATCTTGAGGGCCGCAGGGTATTTCGATGTGTCCTAAGAACGTTGTCCGACCTCGCATTGACGCTTCAACAATGTTTGATCTCGCAGTGACGCTTCAACATTGTTTGATCTCGCAGTGACGCTTCAACAAAGTCCGATCGCCTTTTGACGTTCTCTGCGGCGCCGTCTTCTTTCCATTGCGAGTTGAATAAAAATGGCAGTAGAGAAAAAGTAAAAATTGCGATGTGTTCTTAAAAGATTAATGACGACATTGATGTTTTTACTTTTTCTCTACTGGCACTATTATTCAACTCGCAATTGAAAGAAGATAGCGCTGCACAGAACGTCAAAAGGAGATCGGATTTGTTGAAGCGTCGCGTCACTGCGAGATCAAACAACGTCGAAGCGTCACTGCGAGTTTAAACAATGTTAAAGCGTCACTGCGAGATCGGACAACGTTCTTAGGACCCATCGGTTTTTGTTTTTAACCTCAATTGGCCAATCACTTGTTTCTTATTTCTCCCTTCAAATTTTTTTTCGGAATGGTTATCTGCAAATATGATTCGAAAATAAAATTCAGGAAGTGGATATGTTACGGCGGTTTCTTTCAAGGCTCCTTCTTTGAGGTCGAGCTTGCACATGCGATGTCCTGTAACTGCTGCACCCTCACTGTGATTACTCGCTGTGCCATCATTGTTACGTTTCAAGTCAGTTAGCAGATTATAAATATTTGTAGTGTGTTGATGCCTTATCTCATCAACCAGTGCACTCCATATCAGTTACTGTGTTAAGTCTGGGTTTGATTTGTTGCGAGGCAGAAGACAAGGTTTTGCTCACGGTAGTGTTTGGGAGACCGGGATCAATGTATTTTCGTAGGTAATATTTATTCTGGTGGGGGTACTTTGTCGTAGAACCTGAAACGCGTACCTCTGTTAAACTCATTTAATTTTTATGGCTTCGACCCGCAGGGGTGGGTGAGAGCGTAGGAAGAAGAGCGTAATGGGATAGTTTGGGAGGGAAATTCGACCATAATATATGTATCCTCGAAGGTTATTCCTTTTCTGTTGGGGTACATTTATCGCAGTGCCTCATACGCGTTCCTGGTGTGCGTGTCTTATATCAGGGAGAAGGAGGGGTGTCGCAATGGCCTAGGCTGGGCGTGCGCGCGCTCGCTCTATGCTGGCATGGACTTGCTACCCCATGGTTGCCACAACTCTGGAAAACCTTGAAAACCTGGAAAACTCAGGGAAATAAACAACTGTCAGGGAAATCAGGGAAAACTCAGGGAAAATGAAAAAAAGTCAGGGAAATTTGGTCTGACTGGTCCCCAAACTGCAGTCTATTCGCCGTTTAGGTCAAACACACATTTTGACGTCCCAGTAGGGTGTTTTGTCCCAAATGTTTTCGCGCTCGCTTCGCTCGCGGTCTTAGTATTACAGTTGGGGGTATTAGTTTGCCCCAGTACTTCACTAGGAACGGTGCTTACAACTCAGGGAAATTCGGCGCGAAATGGTCTGGAAATCAGGGAAAACTCAGGGAAAATGGAAATGAAAATTTTGTGGCAACCATGTACCCCCACTTCTTCGCCCGTGCATCTCGTCTGGCAGATGCTGGGCGGCAGCAAGTGAGAATGGGGGTCAGTTCGAGCTGGCGCGAAGAGTGCGGGGCGGCGCCGAGTGTTATGAGAATCGTCACTGGTTGAACACCTTGGATTGGTAATTTGGAAATTGTCGCCTATTCCGTTTAGCGTTTTATGTTGATTCGAACGATACTAAACGCATGCGTCCACAAGGTCTAGTGAACGAGTCTATAGAGGCCTCTAACATAATGCTGCCAAGCGCCGCCCTGTTGGAGGCCTACAGACTCCGTCACAAAACCTTTTGTACAAATGCGTTTAGTACGTATCGTACGAATCAGCATAAAAAGACGACAATTTCCAATTCACGAATTCAAGGCGTTCAACTATCGACGATTTTCCTAACGCTCAGCCCCGCCTCGCCCTCCTTGCGCCGGCTCGAGCTGGCCCCCACTCACGCTTGCTGCTGCCTGGCCGCTGCCGGCCGCTGCCGGCCGAGACGCACGGGCGAGGAAGAAGAGGTAGGCAGTCCGTGCCAGCATAGAGCGCGCCCAGCGTAGGCCAATGCGACTCCGCTCCTCCTACCTGCTTCTATTTTGATGAATATCTGACAGAAAAAGAAGAGGTGGGGGGATGTAAAGAGAAGAGATACGTTTTAGCGGTAGTGTGCTGATCTCACTATTAACCCATGTTCATAAGTGTCGTATACTTGTTACTCTTTTGCTTCTAGCTCGTGGACTTGTGTGTGCATTAGGGTGGGAGGACATTCGCACACCTACCAGTGTGTGACATTCTTACACTTGGCTTTCGAGTGTGATCTCCAGGACCCTGGTCTTTGTTCTTTCTTACGTGCGATTTAGTGTGTGCAGTACAGTAATGTCCCTCTCGAAGCTGGCAAATCGGGACCGGATTTCAGCTTCGAGAGGACGACCCGAAAGTTGGCCACATGTTGCGAACCTATTGTATTGGCGCGGACTCGGGCATCAGGCGGTTGTAAATGCTTTGTCGCCCGAGCTCGCGCGA
>NW_026267301.1:57307-57651 GCF_000697945.3 Frankliniella occidentalis | reverse complement strand
CTGATTGGTCAAAGATGGCGTGGCTGTGGCTGTCAGCCAATGAGCGCGCAGAGGGAAACAGATCGAGCAGTCATGCTTTTCTTCTTTAGGTTCCGATTGGCTTGCAGTGGAATACCCTATTGCAAAAAATATGCTTCGCAATCTGCAAAGATTTGAAATGGTTCAAAGGAATTTAATCGTGTAAATAACCCCAATATTTCGTTTAAACACATTCAACTGAACTCAAATGCATTCAAATGAGCCTAAATAGTGACTCATTTTGTTCAGTTTACCAAAGTTAGCACTCTAGCGACTTCCGTACCCCCTCACTGTAAATTGCTTACGAACTATAGGTTCGTAATGCA
>NW_026267301.1:45113-47287 GCF_000697945.3 Frankliniella occidentalis | reverse complement strand
GCAGTAGGTAGGTCCCCTTTTTTGGAGTCACACATTGACTGGTGTGTTGTTGATACACGTAACCCTCCTGTCGAATCATCATTTTCTAATGATCCACTTTGTGCTAATTTCCTGTGCACTAATGCATTGATGATTTTTTTTTTCCAGGTCAGAGCCGCGATTGCGTCTGCAGAAAATCCTGTGCAATCCAAGTGTTACCAAGTGGACACCGTTCTCTCCAGCCGTCTTCCCATAGGTAACATCTGACTGGTTTTGTGATTCGGTGAGTACATGCTTAAGCCCCCTTCCCCTCCTCACTTTCCCCTCTTTAGTATTCAATTTTGATAAGAGATCCAGTATGAAAACAATCTTCGTAAACTTTGAACATATTTTGCATTTTTCGATTTGCAATATATATTGTAAATTTACAAGTGTCCATTTGTGTTCTTCGACGAATTCCAAAATCATACAAGGTACTTGTAATTTAACAATTTTGAATTGTAATTTTACAACCTACATCACGGCAACTGTTCCCATTTCCAGCTTTAAATTCCATATGGAATTCCTGTTAATTTCCAGATGGATCTGGTTTTTCCTTATGGAATCTCGTTTCCACAATGGAATTTGGTATGGAATAATTTTCCGGTATGGATTTGTGAAAATCCACTATGGAACTTGATCTGGAATATTTTCCACTGTGGATTTGTGATTTTCCACTATGGATTACTGATTTTCCATTATGGAATATTTTCCATAATGGTCGGCTGCGTTTTTTACACTATGGATTTGCAAATTAAATCATAACTTTTTAACTAAGTGTAACAAAGAAATTCTGACTGAAGCACTGCGAATAATACGTCGAAATGTTCACTCTTTGATAGACAAGTAAAAATCGCGATTCTCAACTCGGCTGCATCTTCGTAACAAGTTGTCGAATCGAAAATCTGACCGCATGTTTGGCGTTTTTAGCGAAAGTTTACGTGGGTACGGTGTCCTTTCTCGGGAACAAGCAGCTTGGTGATTGGATGCTTCTCCATGCTGGTTTCACAATCCAGATGGATTTCACTATCCATATGGATTTGTGTTACATATGGAAAATTTTCAACAGCAGGAAATATCCATAGTACAAAATTCCATTCTGGAAAGTGTTCCAAATTACATCTGGAATATAATCCATATGGAAATTCAACAAAATCCAGACAGGTATTTTCCATACTAATAATCCATATGGAATTTAAAGCTGGGACTTTTACTAATATCTATCACAGTGTCTAAAAATCAGCAGTGTCATAGTTATTTAAACGTCTTTGCTTGACGTTGTTAAGTCGCTGATTTCCAAAGCGGAAGTATGAGAGGATGTTGGAAGGGGGGGGGGGGAGGAGGAGAGAGTAGGCATTTGTTCCTAGCATCAATGTGAGATTCGTGTGGATGGGGACTGCCGACTCATGGCCTATCTAGGTGTTTGTAGCGCTGAGTTCGAAGGGGTTGATGTAACAAGGACAGTGGTCGAGAGGAGTGGTAGGTTGGGAGAAGGGGCGGGGGGAAGGGAAGGCGGGGAAGGTAGGCAAAGGGGGAAAATCCCCTATTTTTACTTTAGAACTTCTCACGTAGCACTTTTCTTTGGTCATTTAATCTGGGAGTACAAACCCTCTTTTTTCTGCCATGCAACTTATAAGCCACTTAATTAAATTTTTAGTAATCTGTTAGGGGTTAATGGAGTCAACGCTTCAGTTATTTCGTTCTTCCAATTGTTTGATTTCAATCTCCTTTTAATAGTATCGAAGAGGCTTGTCGTAACAGGGGGTGCGTGGCGAGTATGATCAGTGAGCTGAGTCGCTTCAGTTTGTGGGCAGTGTTTGCACCGCTGTGAAGAGTTCGCTCTCTCTGTGCGTCGCTGCAGCTCCTTCTCTGAAGTCGAGCTTGCACATGCGAAGTCCTGTGACTTGCTGCACTCTCACTGTTATAACTCACCTTGCCTTCACTGTTACTTTTCTAGTCAGTTAGCGGGGTTGATTTCTCATTATCTTTTTATTGCCATATTGTAAATTTTTTTTAAGTGTTGATACCTCATGTCATCAACCAGTGCACTCCATATTAGTAACGTGGTAAAATATGGGTTTCATTTGTAATAAAGCAGGAGAGAGGGTTTCACTCACGATGGTGTTTGGTAGACCAGAATAAATGAATACCCGTAG
>NW_026267301.1:39827-40218 GCF_000697945.3 Frankliniella occidentalis | reverse complement strand
ATGCCGTCGGTTCAAAATTTTCTTCTAAGCAGAAGAGTGGGCTTATTTTATGGTGGGACATCATTAATGAAACGTGTACACTTCCATGCAAAAAACCCAAAAAAAAAACAAAAAAAAACAAACACATTTATTTGTTGTTTGAACACGTTCGGAGTCAATCAGACTATGCCTGGAAGTATATTTAACTTCTTCTAGGGCTAGTCTTATGTATCTTTTCATAGATGTGTTATTTGATTAATAATCTAACATCAATAATAACTTGGAAGGGATTTGGCATAACTTGCATGTATTCTACTAACTGCGGCACACACAGCCAAAGATGTTCAGCGTATGAAAAGAATACTTCGTTTGTTGAGTTTTGATTACGAAGTACACAGAAAAGGTACCTGGC
>NW_026267301.1:38671-39777 GCF_000697945.3 Frankliniella occidentalis | reverse complement strand
CTTTAATTATAGTTTGCATTTTCGTTTTGGTCGTTGTTTCTATTGTCATTTGTGAGTTGTTTGATTTAGCTTCAAGTTTGGGATTCAGAGATATTTTCCGGGTATTCGTTTAACAGCATCAATGCTTGAGTGGGGTGTATCGTATTTTATTCATATCTTATGTTGGGTCCCTGATGTTATCGCTCTAAACATTTAATCATACTCACTGATATAACTGGACTCATCTTCCGCTTGTTTTAATTACTCTCTTTTCAATTTTCAGATCGGTGATTGCGCACGTGCTCGCAGGTGCGTCTTCTGCCTGTGTCAAATCTGTGAGAACTGCTGCCTGCCGCGCAACTTATTGCTTTTCTTCTGGTCCTGCTGCTTATTTGCCTTACCGGGGGGCCTTCGCCGCCTCATGGGCTGCGGCTTCACAGAGCTTGGTTTCTTGGCAGAGTGCTTCTTCTGCTGGCTGGTCGGGATCTTCTGGGTCAGCGGGCTCAGGCTCAGGCGATGGGGGCAGGTCCAAAAACGAAAAGTCAGGGGACCTCTTTCTCGACTGGGGACCCAGTGATGCCCTGGGCCCTGACGAGGAGTAGGACTTGCTCGTGGGAAGAGCAGGCTCAGGTGAAGAGGGCAAATCTAGAAAAGAGAAGTCAGGGGAAGGCGACCTCTTCCTTGACTGAGCACCCAATGAAGACCTGGGCCCTGACAAGGAGAGGGACTGGTTCGTGGGGAGAGCAGAAGTATCACTCCTGGAGGCACCACAACTAGCACCACTGAACTGGGACCTCGATCGTAGGGGAGAGAGAGTCCTCTTGCGGCTTGTGGCGGCACAGCTGTCAGATGGCTACTTAGACCGTGATCTTGACCGGCGCGCCCTGCTGCTTGTAGCTGAAGAGGAAGCGGCGGTGGCCGCGGCGCTGAACCGGGACCTCCATAGTTGGCTGAGCGATAGCGAAGCCTATTATACACCAGTGATGATCAAAAAGTTTCGCGTCTGTTTGTCTGTCTGTGAGTGTGTGTGTGTGTGTGTGTGTTTGTTTGTCTGTACGCACGATAACTCGAGAAGGAATTGAGCTAGCGACCTGGGATTTTCAGGGTCGTTTTGTATCATAAAAAGA
>NW_026267301.1:33085-38621 GCF_000697945.3 Frankliniella occidentalis | reverse complement strand
GTATTGACATTTTTGAAATTTTATGGGCTTAACAAACTTTAACAAACGAAAAGGAATCGACCTGACCTTCTCTTGTGTTTTGTTCACTCATGTTTGCCGACTTGCGCAGGATGTGAATCTAGCCGGCGCAGAACGAATTTTTAAAAAAAGTGAACGGTACTTACACAAACGAAACCAATGCCTTAACATAACTATACTAACGTTTAACAAACGATTAGCAACTTTTTTCTCGATCCGGCTGGTTTGCGCCGGCTAGGTTTATGGGCTGGTTTGCGCCGGCTAGGTTTATGGAGGTCCCTATAGACGTTGCCCGCTGTGATCATTTCAAGAAGAATAGACGGTTCCGGCTGTGCGCGTTTCGTGAAGAAGTAATGAATTCGGTACCGGAACCAGTACTTTATTTTCCCTATTTTTCTTATTTGACAGTGCGGATCGACGCAAATGAATTCAAGTTCCTCCCTAGTGACTGTCAAGGTTCATTTGCATTGGTTTTAACCTGTATTTTAGAACTGTTTCCGGTGGTGATTTCCTTAATTCTTCTGTAACCGGGCACTGCCGGAACCGTCTATTAAACAAATCGTCATAGGAAACAGTTCTGCAATTACGGTGTAAAGTAGTGCAAATGAACCTTCATAGGTAAGGGAGACCGGGGCTACTTGACCAGGATTTTGCATTTGGGCCATAGAGGACAGACCCGATGATGTAGGGACTTCGACATTCGCCCTTACTGTAGCCCCAACCTTCCTCTACTTAAGTTAAAGCCCCATTCCGCCACCGCGCATCTCGTTTTTTGTTGTATTGTGAGAAATAGTTCAGCACTGCAAAGGGTCAGGGTACCCCATATGCGGAGCTACTTGAACACCCCCAGGGGAACCATGAACACCCCCTGAAAATTTACAGTAGTTGACTGATTTTGAACCTAAACCGTACTAAATAAAGTAAAAGAGTAATTCCATGATAAGGGACCGTACCCATACAACGTGACCAATTTTATATGTGGGTGGGGGGCAGGGGTTCGGCAAAGGACTACGATTGGTCAGGAGGGGTGTAGGAGGCTGAAGTCACGTAGCATTATCAAAATGGGATTTTTCAAAAAGATTCGAGTGATTGGCTGAGCGTTTAGCGAAGCCAATTACTCCACTGACCCGAAAAGTTTCATTATGTTTGTCTGTTTGTCTGTCTGTCCGCACGATAACTCGAGAAAGAATTGAGAGAGCGATCTGGGAATTTCAGGATCGTTTTGTATCATAAAAAGACAGATCGAGTTCGAAGATGAGCATTCCAGCTCAAAAATTGCCTTTTTTAAAAATCGGAAACTACAGGTCTCAAAATGTATTTATTTTTCAAATATTAGATTTTCTTTGAAGTCGCAAATTCATTTCTCGTATCCACTTCGGATATTTACCTAACCACTGTACGAAGGAATTTCTCAAAATAATATTAAATTAATGAATTTTGATTGATTTTTTTTGCTTTCTTTTTGAAAAATTACTCGGAGTGTTTTTCGCATTCCCGAGCAGTTAAATTTCGTATCCTAGGAATTTATAAATTTGGGAAACTGTAGAAGCATACACTCTTTCTGTATCCATTTTCATAGTCCCTTTGCGACATGTGAGGTGAAGTTTTTCGACAAGTTTGAGAAGTACGTTTTCCCCAATATCAAGTTAATTTACGACAGCCCATTTTGCCCTCCGCACGGCAAAAAGAATGTCTTGAAATCCCAGAAAATTTCTAGGATTTCAAGGTCGGGTGGATAATTTCAAGATTGGCCCTTGAAATCGCAGACTCTACCTCGAAACCCGTCGCTTCCAAGGAAAATCCTTGGAATTTTTGTTTGGTATTCAAGGGTTTTCCTTGAAGCACGATCTGGATACTTAAACTGTGTGGTAAATGCAGCCGGATATCTAAGTAAACTTTTAACAACGTATTTGGGTTTCACTCACGGTAGTGTTAGGAAGACCAGGATAAATGTATCCCCGTAGGTAACATTTTCTGCGACGTGTCTGATATTCTGATGAATTTCTGACGGAAGGGGTAAGGGGATGGTAAGAGAATGAAATGGGGTTTTTGGGAGGGGGCTGATCTCACTGTTAACCCATGGGTATGAATGTCGTAAACTTGTATACTTTTCTGTTTGTAACTCGTGGACTTGTGTGTTCATAATGGTGGGAGAACATTCGCACACCTACAAATGTGTGACATTCATGCACTTGGTTTCAATGATCGTGGTCTTTGTTCATTCTCCTGCGTGGCCTATTGTGTGCATCAGGATGGTACTCGCCTCATCACAGAGCAGGGTGGGGGGAACAGGCATTTGTCCCTTCAATTAATGTGTGATTCATGTGCACGGGGACTGCAACCCTCTGGCCCCTCTTGTGTTTGGTGTTTAGAGCGCTAAGTTCGAAGGGGTTGATGTAACAAGGACAGTGGGTGAGATAGGGGTAGGTTGGGTGTAGGGGCAGGGGTAGGAGGATGTGGGGGAGATAGACCAGGGGAAGAAAGCCCTTTAAATTAAATTAGAACTTGTCACGTTATAGTTTTGTATTTTTATTTAATCCTGGAGTTCAAACTCTGGGAGGGTTGCCTTCCAAGACCGTAGTCTTAGTTCTTTCTTATGTGTGGCCTACTGCGTGCATTAATAGGTACCCACCCTATTTGGAGTCCCACATTGTCTGGTGTGTTGTTGATACACGTCGCCCACCTGTCGTATCATCATTTTCATATTACCAATATCGAGCTAATTTTCTGTGCACTAATTCATTTTTTAATATCTTTCCGGGTCAGAGCGGTGAATGCAACTCCAGAAAATCCAAGGCAATCCACGTGGGACCAAGTGGCCAGCGTTAGAAATTTTCAGCAGTCTTCTCATGGTTAACATCCAACTGCTCTTGTGGTTCGGTAAGTACTTGCTTAACCTGCACTCCCTTCTCCCTTTTGCTCTTCGTAGTATTCAATTTTGATTGGAGGTCCACTGTGAAAAATATTTTTGTAATCTCTTAACGTATTTTGTATTTTTTATTTACAAAGTATGGTCTAAACTTACCACTGTCTATTTTTGTTTTTTGACGAATTCCAAGTCGATACAGAGCACTTCTTATTTTAGAAAATTGTAATTTTACAACACCCATAATGGAAACTGTTCCCGAGATTTTTACCAATATTTTTCACAGTGTCTTAATATCAGAAGTATCATAGTGAACCGCGATTTCTTGACGTTGTGTAGTTGGGGTTTGACGTTTCGAGCACTTAGTTTGACGGCGAAAGTATGAGGGGATTTAGGAGGGAGAAGGGAAGGGGGGGCGGAATGCATTTGTCCCTTGATTAATGTTTGATTCATGTGCACGGGGACTGCCACCCCCTAGCCCCTGTGTTGTTCAGTATTTAGAGCGCTAAGTTCGAAGGGGTTGATGTAACAAGGACACTGCCTGAGAGAGGGGTAGGTTGGGTGTAGGAACGGGGTTAGGAGAAGGCGGGCGAGGTAGGCCAGGGGAAAAAAATCACTTAAACTTCCTTCAGAACGTGTCACGTTAGAGTATCGTATTGTCATTTATTCCGGCAGTGCAAACCCTCTTTTCTGCTTAGTAACTATCAAACCCTTTATTTATCAATTACTCTTTTTGTCCACTGTTGGGATTTAATGCAGCTCACGCTAGAGTTATTTCCTTTTTTAGCGAATTTTTTGATTTACATATCCTATAATGAATATCGGAGTGCCTTTTCGTAGTTTTATTAGCTTCAAAAAGGGGGGTTTGGTGAGTTATTTCAGTGAGCCGAGTCGCTTTAGTTTGTGGGCAGTGTTTGCACCGCTGTGAAGAGTTCGCTCTCTCTGTGCGTCGCTGCAGCTCTTTCTCTGAAGTCGAGCTTGCACATGCGATGTCCTGTGACTGCTGCCCCCTTACTGTGGTAGCTCACCTTGCCTTCATCGTTAATTTTCGAGTTACTTAGCGGGGCTGATTTCTCATTATCTTTTTATTGCCATATTGTAATTTTTTTTTTGATGTGTTGCTACCTCATATCATCAACCAGTGCACTCCATATTAGTCACGTGGTTAAATATGGGTTTGATTTGTAATGAAGCTCGAGAGAGGGTTTCACTCACGGTGGTGTTTGGTAGACCAGGATAAATGTATACCCATAAATTTTTTCTCTGATGGGGAACTTTTATCGCACTACGTTAAATTCGTACCTCTGTTGGACCCATAAGGTTTCCTGGCTACGGCGGATTAGGTTTTGGGAGGGGGTGGTTGGGCAGGTAGGCGTAAGGGGATGGGACGAGAGGAAGTAGGGCCAAATTAAATGTATCCCCGTAGGTTATACTTTTTCTGTTGAGGTACTTTTATCACATTGTCTTAGACTTGATTCTGGCGGTCGTGTCTTATATTGTGAGGAATTTCTGACGGAAGGGGAAGGGGTAAGGGGATGCGACGGGAATAGAATGAGGTTGTTGGCAGGGGGCTGACCTCACTGCTAACCCATGTGCATCAATGTCGTATACTTGCACACTTTTTTGTTTGTAGCTCGTTGACTTGTGGGTGCATTATGATGGGAGAACATTCGCACACCTACAAGTGTGTGACATGCATACACTTGGCCCCCATGACCGTGGTCTTCGTTCTTTCTCATGTGTGGCCTACTGTGTGCATTAATAGGTACCCACCCTATTTGGAGTCCCACATTGTCTGGTGTGTTGTTGATACACGTTGCCCTCCTGTCGTATCATCATTTTCATATTACCAATAACGAGCTAATTTTCTGTGTACTAATTCATTTTTTAACATCTTTTCAGGTCAGAGCAGTGAATGCAACTCCAGAAAATCCAAGGCAATCCACGTGTGACCAAGTGGACAGCGTTAGAAATCTCCAGCAGTCTTCTCATGGTTAACATCCAACTGCTCTTGTGGTTCGGTGAGTACTTGCTTAACCTGCACTCCCTTCTCTTCGATTTCCGACGTTGTCCTAATTCCGAGCTAACGATCTCGAAATCGGGTAAACGTGTCTCTAAAACCGAGTTACCTTTTACCCGTTTCCGAGAAACGATTCCCGGATTTCGAGACACGATTCTCGGATTACGAGCTCATTACCTCGGAATCAGAGCAGAGCGGCTCTAAACCAGGCTTTAGATGCTCGCAATCGAGAGGATGCCTTAAAAGTCTATTTCCTGCCTCAAAAATTAAAATTTCACCTTTTTTCACGCCTCAGATTCAGAGTTTTTTGTTTACCGTGTGAGAAAGGGGTAGGTTGGGTGTAGGGACAGGGTAAGGAAAAGGCGGGGGAGGTAGGCAAGGGGAGGAAACCCCTTTTTATAACTTCCTTCAGAACTTTTCACGTTAGAGTTTCGTATTGTCACTTAATACGGGAATGCAAACCCTCTTTTCTGCTTTGTAACTATCAAACCCTCTATTTATCAATTACTCTTTATGTCCTCTGTTTGGATTCAATGCAGCTAACGCTAGAGTGATTTTCTTTTTCAGCCAATTTTTTGATTTTTATATTCTGTAATGAATATCGGAGTGCCTTTTCGTAGTTTTATTAGCTT
>NW_026267301.1:30818-31984 GCF_000697945.3 Frankliniella occidentalis | reverse complement strand
AACGCCGAGACGAGGTCCCTCTCGGGTCCATCCTCCCCGGACACCGCTCCTGGCCCGGCGTCCGCACGGCCATGCAGTACTGACCTGCTTCGCCCTTTCGCCTCTACTTCTTGCTGCCTGCTAGCCTTCCCAGTGCACTGCTTGTTGACTTAATTGCTCTCTCTCCCCTGCAGCTTACTTTGGGACGCCACCCCCCCATTCAAAGGGGACCTAGCTTCTGCGCCGTTGGCGAGGGCACGGGTCTGGGCGGCGCTCCCCCCCCCCGCTAACCCATTCTCTTTCAGCCGTGAGTGTCGGGGTACCCTGCCGGGGGCAAAAAATACCGGATTAAAAGCCTTAGGCTTTGGCCCCTAGGATGCTCTCTATCTAATCTAATCTAAAGTATATTCTAAATTTACCAGTCTATTTTCGTTCTTCGACGAATTCCAAGTCGAAACAACGAAATTGGAACTTAACAATGTTAATTTGTAATTGTACAACACCCATAATGGAAACTGTTCCTGATATTTTTTACCAATATTTTTCACAGTGTCTTAATATCAGAAGTGTCATAGTTAGACGTGTTTTCTTGACGTTGTGTCGTTGGTGTTTGACGTTTCGAGCACTTAGTTTGACGGCGGAAGTATGAGGGGATTTGGGAAGTGGAGGGGGGGGGGGAATAGGCATTTGTCCCTTGAATTAAGTTGTGATTCATGTGCTCGGAGACTGCCACCCTCTGGCACCTGTGGTGTTTGGTGTTTAGAGCGCAAAGTACGAAGGGGTTGATGTAGCAAGGACAGTGGGTGAGAAAGGGGTAGGTTGGGTGTAGGGACAGGGTGAGGAGAAGGCGGGGGAGGAAACCCTTTTTTATAACTTCCTTCAGAACTTTTCACGTTAGTTTCGTATTGTCACTTAATCCGGGAGTGCAAACCCTCTTTTCTGCTTCGTAACTATCAAACCCTCTATTTATCAATTACTCTTCATGTCCGCTGTTGGGATTTAATGCAGCTAACGCTAAAGTTGTTTCCTTTTTTAGCCAATTTTTTGATTTTTACATTCTATAATGAAAATCGGAGTGCCTTTTCGTAGTTATATTAGCTTGAAAAAGGGGGGTCTGGTGAGCGATTTCAGTGAGCCGAGTCGCTTCAGTTTGTGGACAGTGTTTGCACCGCTGTGAAGAGTTCGCT
>NW_026267301.1:20993-30299 GCF_000697945.3 Frankliniella occidentalis | reverse complement strand
TTGATTTGTAATGAAGCAGGAGAGTGTGTTTCATTCACGGTGGTGTTTGGTAAACGAGGATAAATGTATACCCGTAGGTTTTTTTTCTTTGGTGGCTGCACTTGAATAGCTTCTCTCCCGTGTGGATTCGGAGATGTGTCTTTAGATTGGTAGATACTGAGAATTTCTCCAGGCACAAGGTGCACTCGAATGGCTTCTCTCCTGTGTGGGTGCGGAGGTGTATCGTCAGAGCGCCAGATACTGAGCATTTCTTCAGGCAGACGCTGCACTCGAATAGCTTCTCTCCTGTGTGGATTCGCAGGTGTGTTTAGATTGGTAGATACTGAGAATTTCTCCAGGCACAAGGTGCACTCGAATAGCTTCTCTCCTGTGTGGGTTCGGAGGTGTGTCTTTAGATTGGTAGATACTGAGAACTTATCCAGGGACACGCTGCACGCGAAGGGCTTTTCTTCTGTTCGGGTTCAGAGGTGTTTTCTCGGATGGCGAAATTCTGAGAATTTCTTCAGGCACACGCTGCACTCGAATGGCTTCTCTCCTGTGTAGGGTCGAAAGCGAGGTTTCGTCAGATGGCCGAATTCTGAGAATTTCTTCATGCACATGCTGCACTCGAATGGCTTCTCTCCTGTGTGGGATCGAAAGGAGGTTTCGTCAGATGGCCAGATTCTGAAAATTTCTTCAGACACACGCTGCACTCGAATGGCTTCTCTCCTGTGTGGTTTTGGAGGTGTGTCTTTAGATTGGTAGATACTAAGAATTTTGCCAGCCACACGCTGCACTCGAATGGCTTCTCTCCTGTGTGGGTTCGGAGGTGTATCGTCATAGCACCTGATACTACGAATTTCTTTTGGCACACACTGCACTCGAATGGCTTCTCTCCTGTGTGGAAGCGCATATGTCGCTGTAACCGGCGTGAGGTATCGAACTCCTTCCCACACACCTGACATTTCACGGGCATAGCGCTTGAGGCTCAGGTGGATCCGTGTTGGTACTTGCTTTTCATCTGATGACTGAAATAAATGAAAACCGTCGTTACGTTCTAATGCAACAAGAAGTTATAGTAGACATCGGTGACGAATAGAAAGACACACGGTACAGGAATAGCAAAGGTTGCCGGCTGGAAAACTAAAACAGTGACAAAAATTTAATTAAGCCGAACTAATCAGCTTGACAATTTAGCCACAACTTTTGTCACCCCAGGCAATTGTCAGCATGAATCTATCAAAAGAAGTTCCGTCAAGGCACGGATCGTGGAAGCAGATGATACGTGTGTAATGATCAAGCCTTGCTTTATACTAGCTATATGTACGCCAGACCACGTCTCGCGTAACAGGCTTCGCGATATCTCACGAAACACTGTTACGCTGCGACGCGCCTGGCGCACATATAGCTAGGCCTGCGGCGCTGACACCCGAGACAGGGTAATAGTGTATATACAAGTTTTCGAAATGAAGTCTTTTTCTTAACGATTTAATCGACCATTTGATCATTTTCTCCTCATTTTTGTCAAGAAATGCCCAATAGCGCCGAAACGGTACAAGATAGAGCCAAACGGACGAAATTTTCGCCCAAAGGGCTCTACTTTGCCGGTTTACCCTTTAGGAACGAATAAAAAAATATTTGATAAAAATACATTTTGCGACCTGTAGTTTTTGATTTTTTAAAAAGCCAATTTTTGAGCTAGAATGCTTATCTCCGAACTCGATGTGTCTTTTTATGATACATTTTTATGACAGACATACAAACAGACAAACAGAATGAAACTTTTCCGGTCAGTGGAGTAATGGGCTTCGCTAATCGCTCAGCCAATTATTTCAGCATAGGAAGTGGAGGTTTTAAAGATCTATAACACCCACATTTACAGAAATTTGTTGCAATTTATACCGCTATTAATACCATACAAGTTCCCCACTGCTGTTTAATTCTCCTTCAGAAATGCGTGGCTCCAGTTCGCTATGAACAAGCAGTCGTTAAAACCCTCGTTGAAGTTGAAGTGTTAAGAATAGCATTATATAATAGCGCCCGGGCGGCCGAGCCGAACTGTGCTGAGCTCCGAGCTGCGCTTCCAGCCGAGCGCCGGCCGAGCCGAGCCGGGCGAGAGGGAGGTGAAAAGGAGGGGGAGAGGGGCTGACGCTGCGGAGCTGACGGCTGTGGCACGGTGGGTGGGCCACCATTACCAACAACCAGCCGCCCCCGTATATCTTCTACTGGCGATGTCCTGTGACTGCTGCACCCTCACTGTGATTACTCACCTTGCCTTCATTGTTACTTTTCGAGTCAGTTAGCAGGGGTGATTTTTCATTTTCACTTTATCGCCATATTGTAAATTATTTTGATGCGGGTATGCCTCATGTGATCAACTAGTGCACTCCATATCAGTCACGTGATTAAATCCTGATTTGATTTGTAATGAAGCAGGAGAGTGGGTTTCACTCACGGTGGTGTTTGGTAGACGAGGATAAATGTATACCCGTAGGTTTTTTTTCTTTGGTGGGAAAGTTTTTTCGTACTACCTTAAGCGCGTACCTCTGTTGAACCCATTAGATTTCCTGGCTATGGCGAATTGGGTTAAGGGAGTGGGTGGTCGGGCAGGTAGGCGTGAGGGGATGCGAAGAAAGGGAAATAGGGCCATAACAAATGTATAGGTTATACTTTTTCTGTTGAGGTACTTGTGTCGCATTGCCTTAGACGTGTTTATGGCCGAGGAAGTGTGGTATGCTGACAAGGAGACCGCTTCGTATCAGCGCCAGTCTCCGGTCCAGACTAGGGCTCTCAAAACCCGGACCGGCGGGTACCCGGGTAACCCGGATAGGAACCTGGTCAACCGGTCCTACTGGGTAACAGCGGGTTACCCGGGTAGACCCGGTATGTCAAATTGCCTACCTACAGGCGCGGTCCCGCCGGTCCGCCGGTTCTATTCGGGTACCCGGGTTAACCCGTGTTACCCGGTAAGACTCGTTTACCCGGTTCCTACTCGGACGGGCGAGTACTCGGGTTACCCGGGTGCGGGTAAAAGTGAGAGCCCTAGCCCAGACTTATGAGTCAGCCTTAGGTCAGCAGTCCTCTTGCTCGCCTTACCGCCACCGGCGTGTTGCCTGGTGGAGTGGTGAAGGCAGGCTAGGCGGAAGGGTAAGAGGGTAAGGGCTGGAACAGCAGGTGACAGCTTCCTTTGGTCACATTCAGGGTTGTTAACGTTAAAAATGAAATTTAACGCGTTACGTTTCGTTAATTTGAGATTTGAGTTAACGTAAACGCGTTACGTTTCGCCAGATGTGAAAAAATTAACGCGTTACGTTTCGTTAAACGTCGTAACGTCGTTGACGTTGATGCAAAATAATAAAAAGAATGTAAAGTATCGAAAATTAAGAGCAGAGGGCTGTTTCAAGATGAGAAATATTATAAAAAATTATCAAAGTTTTAGTTTTAGTACCACTAGGCGCTCGGCTTTCTTCGTTTGCTCGTCGCGCTTGTACTGCATCTCACGAAAACTACAAAATTCGCAGACCAGCTGCCCAAATTTAGGTGCACGCGAAAGATGTTTTAACGTCAACGTCGTTACGACGTTACGGGACCCGGGTAACGCAAACGCGTTACGTTTCCCTAGCTGCCAAAAAATTAACGTCTTACGTTAACGTTAAAATAACGTTAACGAAAACGTAACGTCGTTACCCGTTAAATTAACGTTAACAACCCTGGTCACATTTGAGTCAGTCACTGCAGTGCGTCGCAGGGATGGAAAACGAAATTAAATTAAATTTTAAAAGGTCGAAATTATACTATTTTGTATGGTATGAAATTATTCTCGGAATGAAATTAAACCGTAAAATTAACGGGAAACATCTGGAGGGTCCCCCGTCTAGAGGGTCCCCCCCTATTTTTTAATAGTTTTTTCGAGTTTTTTCAAAAAAAATAATATTTAATAGTATTTTACTTAAAAAAATGTTTTTAATAGTTTTAAATGTATTTAAATGTGAAAACAGTTAAAATAATATTAAATATTATTTTAGCTATCAGAGAGGCCCGAGAAATTTTTCATACCGTGCCCGATGGTGCGTTCGGGTGGTTCGCGCGCTCTTTCGTCGGAATACGAATTTTTAAAGAAGAAAACAACAGCAGCAGAAGCAAAAGCACCGTCTTGCCTGTGATAGATGTTTAAACACAATATTATAATATTTTTATATTATTATCATCGTCCTACGCTAACATGCTACATTACTCGTTTCCTCCTCGAAATGGTAATTACACTTCACTTCAGTCACTTTTTATAGATTTGCTTGTTTGACCATTCTTACATTGAGCTATATGCCTAGGCTATACATACAGCAGTTCTGCTGTCCTTTCATTTCATTCATTGAGAAGAGTCAATTAAAAATATTTTCAGGTCTGGTTTCCACCTTGTCCTTGGTTTTGATGACTTACTGGCTGTGCGTGGTAAGTAGTGAGTTGAAAGCGCTGCTTATTTGTTATGCACTGTGGTGCTTTCTTACTTTGATTGTATGCTTAAAAACCTCTTGTTCTGTTTGATTTCTGCAGAAACCTATGGCAGTGCCTCCTATGGCCCTTAATCATCAGGTGCTAGTCCACGTCAGTCTCCTGGACAACATATTGAAGCTTTTTAAAGGTCAATAAAATGCTTATTTGACAAAAGTAAATACACCTCATTTTTGAAATGTCCTTCGTTCTTCACAACAAGTGACAGGCATTCCGATTTTCAAAAGAATCGAAAAAGTACGTCAAGTAAAACTGCATGCATGTCAACTTGGTTTAGATAGGATCACATCGCACTTGAGAATAATCTTCATTGGTTGTTTAGCCGTCACCAACATAAGAAAAAAATAGAGGTGAGTAATTGGTGGTGCACACCAATTGTCTATTGCTACAAGCAGATAGCCACTAATATTTCTAGCATGTAAATCTCTGCACTTGAGAGGCAGACACCAATCCCTCACTATTTTGGTTGCTTTCACACATGAATTGAAGACAAAACACTAGAACATAGTCAATTTGGCCCTTAAGCTATCTTTCTTATTGCATTTCACACACACTCAATAGCCATACAAAGCTTAATTTTTTGAGAAACCAAATGAGAAAATAATTTGAGCCTTTTTTTAGCACCAACTCTTCCTCTTACAGTCTTTGTGAAATTATCCCACTATATAATGTACGGCTGCCATTAAAAAGATGTATCAGAAACTTGCTGTTCTCCATAGTCATACTTCATGTGCTTATTGAATAAGACAGCACGGTTGTGTTGGGGTGGAGCATACCAGTATGATCGGCAAATGGGCTTCTTGAAACAAGCAAGAGCATTGTCAATTGTTATGAGAGGTAGAGGAACCAACCAAAGAAAAGAATCAATTGAAAGGGTTAGTCAGTTTAATTTTTCAAAACCTTAGAAATAGAAAGGGCTTCCATAACTAATGAATAGAACGTTTAACAGTAACAGTTACAGAGCAAAGGTACATTGCATCAAAGCAAGTGATGTATGAAAACAATCAGTAAAATACACAGTTGAAGTGGAAGAGGAGCTGAAGTTCAAGCCATAGCATTTTGAAGGCACTAAACAGGGAACCATACTGCCTTGATGCAATCATTTTAACAAACCTATGTTATCAACTAAAAGCCCTGGTGTAAAATGTTACAAGTAACTTTCCTGTTACAGCCAAGGTCATGTAAATACAGTATGGTTGTCACTGTGAGGACTAAACTTAATCATAAAACTTAGTCATAAATAAAAATTATCTAAGTCAAAATTATAAAATAAAATTGCAAGTCTAGTCACTGTCAGAGTCAGAGTCAGAGTCGGAGTCAGAATCAGAGTCTCGGTCAGTTTTCATACCGTGATTTATTGCTCCTTGGTTGACCCAGGAAACCTCATGGAGAAACCCTATTGGAGGAATCTCATCCTTGACGAGCAATCTAGTGAGTCTCTGCACTCTCTTGTTGTTAGCGACAGTTTTCCACCGTGGAGGACCCTGAACTGCCTGTCCCCGATGTACAGCATCATCATCACTAATTGCAAGGTGTTCCATTTCAACAAAACCACCTTAAGAAAAACAGAAAATGAAAAACATTACTTTTTGATTTTACTGAGCTGAAGTTGTGGTAGTATTTAAAATTAACTGACCTATGAGAATCCAGACATTTGGGTGGTTTTGAGGAATGACGTTGGCTAATGACCTGTTGTCACTTTCTGAACAATTGTTTGTACGTTCAGGCTAGTCGAAAACTGACACATGATCAGCCCGTGGCACCCACTGCCTCCTGAAGTATGCAAACAGAGATTGGAGTCGATCAGCCCAGCCTGATGCTGTGGCCTCCTCCCAGAGCTCCTCTGTAGTACTAGCAATTAGCACAGGAGGAAGGAGAGGCATTCCACTAAGACACCTTATGAACGTGTGAATTAGGTCATTGTTGGAAGCTAATGAAGCAAGCTGCAGCTTGGTAGCTTTTCTTCCTATGCACTGGAGTAAAGAAAATAAAGTGAAAATGTGCAGCATTCAAACCAAAGCAGACTCAAAACTATGAATACTTACAACACCAAAGTGCCACAGACAACCAACTATATCACTATCAGGGAAAACACGACGCAAGGCTTTTATGGTTGCTCTCTCAAAGTCACAATGGATGCGTACCGGCCTCATTCTAGGAGCAAGACTCTTGATAAATTCAAAAAGGGTTGTATACGCCTTTTCAGACCGACTACACATTAGAACACGGACCAGAGATATAACCTTGAATAGAACAGAAAGGAATCAATAACATAGCATTTTGAAAAGAGTTGATTGAAAAGTAATTGAAAAAACTGTTACTTACAGTGCTGCCATGGTTAGTTACAATATTGAATATTTGGCGACACTTTGGCTTCCTTGGGCGTTTCTTGAATGTGCCGTCCATGTGCAAGTTGGGCTGCGAATCAAGAAGCTGAAGCATTCTGCCTGATGCGAATACAACTGACACAGTCTTGTCAGCCTGGGTCCCAATCACTCCTTGAAATATGTAGTCTGTGCCGTCAGTTGTTTTGCAGATAGGACGCATATCAGGCTGACCGAGAAGTACTCCCAAATACATCAGCGTCTTGGGTATTTTAGGAAAATTAGAACTGCGTGCATCATGCAAGGCTGAATGCATTCTAGCTACTGTGAAACGGCTGGCCAGATGAGGATGCAGCCTAAACAAAACAAACAAAATTAATCAGCTTAACTGAAAGTCAATAGGCAACTTTTGCTAACAGATCTGTAATGCTGTGGGCTCTTTGCCTACCGTAATTTAAAATCACGCAGCAGTTTTCGCACACTTGCTCCAGATAGAGTAGTCTTGGCCTCATTCACGAGTGCTTGCCTGGTCAGAATGTCCTCAGGTGCCAATCGATCACGAGGACAAGAATGTGGTTGCAGGTGTTTCAGCTTCAATTGTCCATCTACAATGAACATACTAGCAGTCCCCGGACATGATTTCTTGATGTGCCGGCACTTGAGTCTTATCCGACGAGAGCGAACTTCACGGACATGGTACAGATAACCATCACCCACATGGAAAATCGTGCTGTTCTCCGTCCTGCCCGGGATAACTTGCACGTTTTGGACATCCATGTTGCCATGGGTCCAAATGACGATACTTGTGTGCAAGGGAAGTCACTCACACAAGAGAGCTCTGAAGTAACATCGGAGCGGATGCAGGGAAGGGAAATGGAAGGGGGATAACACAAACCTTTGCGGCCTGGGTCGTAGAAGACCAAAATTTTTTCCCTCTTAAACAGGAGTCATAACTGGATATGCGCAAGCAAAACTCAACGCATCGCAAAGCATTTGGCTCAATTAGTTGAAAAATATTTTGTATAAACAGAAGAGAAATAATAGTCAAAACCAAACGTACTAAGTACAGGCGATGATTTTTGTAGAAGGCAGTGCGTCCCCTCCATCTCCATTCGTTCACGGGCCATACAAAAGAGACCTGTCTGCTCTCAGAGATTCAAAGATTCGTGAGCTCAGTAAGCTCGTACGTGCTCGTTCCTTTCTTTTTCAGCGTGACGCGTTCTTGAGGTAAGTCTCTCCGTGTTTTCATTTGACTGTGTGTTTCGTCGTTTCTCTGTCTTGTCGCCGAGGTCTTGACTTCGTATTTACTTGTTGTCGTGCCAAATTTTGCCCCTTTTGGCTATGGGCGCTGTCGATGGGTTTTGAAGTTTCGATGATTTAAAATTTATCTGGGATTCTAGCTCTAACCTGCACGCGTTAAACTTGATCATGTAAACTGTCGAATTGAGTGTCGTGATACACAAGGTCTATTTTGAATTGAACTTAAACGTTCGGCGATCCTATTTCTCAAACGATCGTAGGTTTAGAACGGCACAGGAGCCTTCAATCCATTTCCATTCACCGGCTTTTCGTATCTGCAGATGGATCCAGATAAATCCAAACAGCAGCTAGCTGAGGAGGTGAGGCGATTGCGCCTACAATGGGCCGAGCGGGCCGACCGGGCTGAGCCAGAGACACCGGGGGCTGTTCGAGCCGGGGAGCTGGTGGCAGACGGCACTGGCACTCTCACTGATAATGAGCGATCCTTGGCCAGCGTCGGCACTCCTGTCGCCTCGTCGACATTGTTGGCTGCCTTGCCCCCGCCGTCCGTGAGCAGTGTTTTGGCCCCGGTTGTGGCTCAGGCGTCGTCAGCTGCAGGCCCTGCAGGCCCTGTTGCAGGCCCTAGCAGCAGAGACGACACAAGTGCTGCACTTCTCATTATTCGGGGCAATGGCGTTCAAGGTAAGCGTCTCTCTCGATTGATTCTGTACTGCACACATGTTACATATGCTCCATATTGTCATAGTGCCACATGTACTTATACAAAATTTCTCCCCCAGAGCTTCTGCGATCTGTGGAGCACTTACTGTCTCAGCCGGACCTTCAGTCAGTTCGTGGTTGTCCTGAGCACAGAGTTGTTCAGGGGGCTGCAGCCTCTATGAGGCCTCGATGCTCCACCAGCCAATCTCTATCTCGCCCTGAGAAGAAGCCCTCAGGTATATTCTAATTTCTCTTGTGGTAATGCTCTTATCCCATTGCTTTTCCTTTCTCCCATTGCTTCCTTTCCCACCTTTGTCAGTGTTCAGCTCATTAGGTCTAACACCTGTTTCATTTTTTTTATCAATAGGATCGACTGATAGTAATTTGGGCGTGGTGCAAACAATCAGTTCGGACTCATCAGCCTCTGATGACAATCGGAGGCCAAATGAGCCTGCCCTCAGGCACTTCAACTCTAAGAAGTCCGCATGTGACTGGAGAACTTCTCTCCCCTCAACCTCACGTGCAGGTAATATGC
>NW_026267301.1:17587-18088 GCF_000697945.3 Frankliniella occidentalis | reverse complement strand
CACTACAATTCAATTTCATTTCCTCGAAACGAAATAATTTAATTTCTATTCTTCCCATGGTACATTTACTTTCGATTCGAATATAATTTCATTACACGAAATTATTCATTTTACTATTTAATTTAAGTATACGAATGCAGATAGACAGCCTCCAAAATAAAGTGATGTGAAAGGGAGGGCGAGGTATGCCACATATCGAGATCATCGGGCTCGCGCATTGACTACCTCTCATGCGACTTATGTGATTGGTGATGGTGCAGGGGTGGTTTTAAGCCGAACCGATGGAGAGGGCGATGTTGGGCATGTTGCCTACTCTTTCAGGCGTCTCATCTCTGACCGACCGGGGAGAGAGAGAGAGTGGGGGCGGGGGACAGCACTTTCCTTTAAAAATCGTCCCTGCGACGCCGGAAAGGTGGGTGACCTGAAAGAGGGTGGTAGGGGGTGAAGCGCCTTCGTCAGCGACGATAGGCAAACATGCCTGCATTTCTGCATGTAGTACCG
>NW_026267301.1:16849-17432 GCF_000697945.3 Frankliniella occidentalis | reverse complement strand
GATTCTCCACCGATTAAAATGTTTAAAGTAAGTCTGTGGCCTCTATGCAAGTCAACATCACGCCAAACAAGATGGAAATATCTACGTGCACCTTAAAAGGAAACGAATATTAATCCTATTTTATGTTTGGGATAGAAAACGTGTTAAACAGTACAAAAGGCGAACTGGAAACAGCTGCCTTTCGGGCCCATTATTTGAAATGACGTAGTGTGTAAGGCATTTTTTCAAATATAACGTTTAGTATTAAGACTGAAACCTCACTATCTATTCGTAGAATATTGTAAAACTCTGTCAATTTACTGTTAATTAGATGGTATCCCATAATGCTAAAATATTTGCTGCCCCTCCGAGGTAATGTTGGCAAATTATCTGTTGGATTGTACAGTTGAGACCGTAAACTAAAATAATACGGGGCCTTCGGCCTTACTTCATAAGTACACTTACTTCACTTCTTCAATGATCGGTTCAACAACACTTTGGGAATGGTTGGGTTGTTTGATTCACTAGCCAAAGTATTAAAAATCCATAGCAAAACTTTTTTCCAGACCTCAGAAGGCAGTATAGGAGCACTATCACCATAGCT
>NW_026267301.1:13960-14303 GCF_000697945.3 Frankliniella occidentalis | reverse complement strand
GGGGGGCGCTCCGCTATAAAACCGCGCCTGCAGCTGAATAGATCAACCTCACCGGTGGCGGAGGCCGTTGGGTCGACAACTTGTGTGCTCCTCTGTCGCTGAGGGTTACAGTACACAGTGTACTCCAAGTGTACTCTTTCTGTACTCCGCTTGTGTTAAGCACGTGCACGGGCATGTGCATAACCCTACGTAGCTTTACACCGGACACCCAAATGTGTGAACAACACTGGTACACATAAAGGCACGAGTGTGTAAAATTTCAAAGTAAAATCGAGTAAAATGCACAGTTTTAGTCCTTGAGGTGTACAAATGGGCACTCACTAGCACTCCCCCTCCCCTGCCT
>NW_026267301.1:8228-8528 GCF_000697945.3 Frankliniella occidentalis | reverse complement strand
GTCCCCCCCAAAAATACCCAAAATTTTTCTTAACCCATAGGGCTCTACGAGTTACCTTTTAGGAGATCATATTAAAAATATTTTTTTCTGACTTTTTTGACCTACCTTATTTTCTTTGATGCCCCCTTTTACCCCTTTCGGGGTGGTTGCCAGGATTTGCCGTAGGCGTTTCGTTCTCTAGGAGTGGACCTTAAGATACCCTGAAAATTTCAAGTCTCTAGCACATCTCCTTCTAGGGGAACAGACAGACAGACACAGACACACAGACAGACAGACACACACACACGAGGTCGTTTGCAT
>NW_026267301.1:2433-3072 GCF_000697945.3 Frankliniella occidentalis | reverse complement strand
AATTTGTAAATGGCTTTCCGTAAATTTCTACAACAGGGTTGCCACGCGTCAGGATAATCATGATAATCAGGATTTTGTCAGGATTTTCAAAAGTTGTCAGGATAATCAGGATAATGTTAGGATTTTGGGGTAAAAGTGTCAGGATAAATGGTTTGTACCGGTTATCGCCCTGATTCTCGGCGCTACTTCGGCCAGAGGCGTGGCGCTGTGGTAGTGCGCCACTCTGATATATTTGTCCCCCCCAAAAATACCCAAAATTTTTCTTAACCCCTGAAAAAAAACGCTGTTTTGCCGTCAACTTGTTCTGAAAATGTCAGGATAAAGTCACTTTTTCGTCAGGATTTGGTCAGGAAAATGTCAGGATATTCGGAAACTGGTACTTCGTGGCAACCCTGTACAAGTATTGTTAACATGTTAAAAACTGAAACGTTAATTCATCAACCGATAAGGCCGTATCATCTGCTTCCACGTGAGCGCGAGCTTAGATTTTTTAAAACTTTTTTGACCTACCCTCTTTTCTTTGATACCCCGTTTCAGCCCCTTAGGGTTGGTTGCCAGGATTTGCCGTCGGCGTTTCGCTCTCTAGGAGTGAACCTTAAGATACCCTGAAAATTTGAAGTCTCTAGCACATCTCCTTCT
>NW_026267301.1:0-743 GCF_000697945.3 Frankliniella occidentalis | reverse complement strand
TGTTTGAGCTGTTTATAGCCATATATTTTGTAATGCGCCTACTGCTGCTGATGCTCGACTTGGTAATGATCGTCGTTTATTTGGCAACTTCCTCCCTCATAGCGGCAACGCAGCGGAGCGGGCCAGCGCCGCGCGCCTACCGCAGACTAGCAGCGGATGCCGGCGCTCAAAACTAAATTGAAAGCAAACCTCTCGCTGCGCTGCTAACGACACTAGTGCCCGGCCCGAGGCCCGGTCGGCAGTGAAGACATACTCGACTGACCTGTAAGCTTGGGGAGGTGCGGCTGTTTCTGGAGCCACTCCCGGCCTAACAGGCTTCGCGATATCTCACGAAACAGTGTTAGTGGCATACATCTACCTAGGCCTGTGGCGCTGACACCCGAGTCGGGCAAAAGGCAGAGTCATAGATAGGCCTTCGGCTCCAAAGGACACAAATTTTACCCCCAGGACTTTATTTTGACGAGTTGCCCCACCAGAGTCCATCAAATGTCTTAGAAACAACATTATTAATATTAAAAGGGGTCATTTTTAAGTGGAAATCGCCCTCTGGCGCCTCAACGGTTAGAGATAGAGCCAAACGGACGAAATTTTCGCCCAAAGGGCTCTACTTTGATGAGTTACCCGTTAGAAAGCATTAAAAAAATATTTTTAAAAAATGTCATTTTGGGGACCTGTGGTTTTTGTTTTTTTTTAAATCCAATTCTTGAGCTAGAATGCTCTTCTTCGGACTTGATCTGTCTTTT
>NW_026267300.1:567223-573433 GCF_000697945.3 Frankliniella occidentalis | reverse complement strand
CTCTTCTAAATTTCTGTTCTCTCACTTCCGTTTTGGGCTCCATTGAAATACCCTATTATTCTAGTAGATAATGATTGTGAGGGCTACTTAATTTCCTTGACATAAAGTAAATAACACATCGACTTTCTACACTGCAAGTTCCCCGTCATACAGAAAACTTTGACACCCTTCGGTCCGTTGCCTAGTTTTGTCGCAACGGTTGGGTATTGGACGGAGGCGACTTTGCAGTCCTGTACAAGTTTCCGCATTTTTGTTTCATCTTTCTTCCGCTCACGAGGGTATTCCGTTAGGACCCCCCCCCCCCGGTCCGCTAAACGGCCATCAAGATGGCCATTTAGCCCGCAGTGAACAACCATAGACACCTCATCCCGGCGCACTATAGCGAGCTGGGGCCCTGGGCGGCCGGCAGGGCGCGGCGGGGCGGGGCGGGGCGTTTAGGCGCACATCCCCCCACGCTCCGGCTCCACGGCTCCGTCCGCACTCCATTAAAAATATTAACATGGATTTGGCTGGCTGGCCGCGCTGCACAGGTGGCGGGGGGCAAGGGGTAGGTGGTGGCCCGCGAGCTAGTCCAACATGGTGACGAGATAGACGGTGCGCCAGGGGGCTGATTCACCCCGCGCACCTCCGTGCTTCTTATGCTGCACCGCAGTCATACGGGCGATGATAGGCACCCGCCCGCGCACTTCTGCGAGAGCTACAAGTAGAACTGCGGAGTTGCGCGGGGTTGAGGGTTCATACAGAAAGCACACGTCCTTCATTTTTGTCGTTACGAAACTGCCGACTGTTCAACCAAGAATGCAAGCTCTCAAAGCGCCTGTTAGGTAGGCAACACTGCCTGAAATGCATGCGTACACTGCGGGGTGGCCTACCCTACGTCTCGCAGGCGACGAGCTCCCGTAAAGTACCGGAGGAATATCTGAGAAAAGCGGACGTCACGTACCGAGGAGGTTTTACCTTGCGTAACACTCTGTACACCTGACCTGGGCATTTACACGGTTTTACGCACACTGTAATACCGAAAAATATCAAAAAATGCTCTTTTAAATTGTAATTTTTTTCCATGTAATATCGGCGTAATACGGTGTAACGGAGTACTCTGTACACGTTTTCTTGTAGTAAAACCCCCCTCGTCACGTACTTTGTGGGCGATTCCTAATCAGTCACCTGGTACTACTGGATCGGTATTAAAGGGATCGTGTTTCAATCCGCTTCCAACTTTCGCCAACGAGTAAAACACAAATACAAGCCAGATTAAATATGTGCGAGCACAAACAATTCCCACTCCCGTCGCGTCGTTGTTAGAGGTGATCGGAGCATTAGCATCATTATTATTTTTGAAATATGTGGCCGGAGTTGCCCGGCCACCCACCCACCCATCGCACGGCGGCGGCGGCTGATCCTGCTCAAAACGGCACTCAGATTCGACTGCCGTCCGCCGGCCGTGTTCGCGCCCGGATAATTAGCTCCAAAAGCGGGACCAGCGCCCTTGACTTATTATGCGCACTGCCCCCACGCGCGCGGTGCGCCCCGCCAAGCCGGGGGCAGGCCCGCCACCTGACAATGCCCACTTCCAAAATAAGTGTAAACGAGTTGGCGAGTTGACGCGAGTTGGGCGTGAGTTAAGATCGATTTCGGCGAATTTTGCACATTTTTTCTCAAATTTAATGGGAGTTTGCGCAAACATTTGCGAGATTTTGCGAGTTCGACGCAAGTTGGGCGCGCGCAAGTGTCAACGTGTTGGCTAGGGCGGGACCCCTCGCCACCGGGACTCACCCGGGGCCGGCCGGGCCGCGGACTCGTAGAAAAATCTCAATCAAGAATCGATCCTAGAGCGACCCTCGGACACGGTTCCCCTATCGCCAAAGAAATTGTTTTCTGGTCTCCGATCTTGCCGTATCGAGAGTTAAAGCTACCTGACATCTTAATGTAACTTATATATTCTCTATGTTTAGTCTAAGGGTTTTTAAGGTATCATCTATGCTAAAAACTTGTACCCACCGGGTTTAAGGCTTAGATTAAGTTTGGCTTGGAGTCGTACCGTCGTAGGACTTCTGCTCCGAGTACTGCTCGAAAACTAATCGCTATCACTTTTAATTGATAGCGACCGTGGTCTGTTTTTGGTTCGTGGTACTGCAGAGATGGGCACACACAGCGCAGGCCTCACGTCAGTCCGAAAGCGCTGCGCGCTGTCCACCCGTCCGGGGCTGTGGCGGCGGCAGCCGACAGCACCCTGCAGCTCCGGATTACCCCCGCAGCTCGCCCTGCATCAGAGTTGTGACTCATCAGGGACTGTCAAAGTGTCCGGGGCGGCCCGGATGAGGTGTGGGTCGGCAATATTGTTTGTTGCGTTCTGTTCTGCTGTCGGTCGGTCGCGTCGGTGTCGGTCGGATGGCGCAGAGCGAGCGAGCGCAGGCAAAAGGCGAGGAAGTTTGGAAGGCGGCCGAACGGGGCGTGGCGGGGCGTCCCCCAAGCCTCTCCATACAAGGCGTTAAGGCGTTCCTGCCCGCCCATTCGAGCATGAAAGAGATTTCGGCCGGGCCGGCGTTGAGCGCCCGAACGCGCGTGCCGCCCCGGCTGGGCTCGATCGAGCTCGGCTCGGCTCAAGCTGAAAGCCCGCCGCATCCCAAACGCCACTCCTACGGCGGGGCGCCTCACATCGACATCGCCGCGCTCCACAAAACACGCCCTTTGATTTGGCGAAACTTTCTTATTTGACGCGGACATAATACACGCCAACTCGGCAAAAACAGAGAGTGGAGCAAAATAAAATAGGTCGGTCACTTTTCCCTTGCTCGCGAATCCACAAGCAATTATTAGCAATGTAGTGTGACATTTAGGCATCTCAAACTATAAGATCGAGAACCCATTACTCAGACACTACCTTAAATGTAAGAACCAGTTTGTACTATTGTACTCGCAAGTGTCATCGGGCGTGCATCTCTCAAATACGTACATTTTATATTTAGACTGACTAAAGATAGAGAAATGCCACATCTCAATTAGATGAGGGTCATAAGATAGATAGAACATAGGAAAGGTCTCCCCTTGACTGGATGCATCATTGGGGTTCTGTTCCTCCCAAAGGCGTTAGTAGAACAAGAACGCCGCGCAAACAGATCAGCTGGTCTAACCGCACAAGCACACACTCACCTCACCACGCGCGGTGGTTTGACAATGGACCGGCGCGGAACGAAAGCAGACCGGGGCGATGGTATCCGCGCGACCTTGTCATCTCCGGGGATATCTGACAGAACGACGTGTCGGGGAGGCGGCCCGCCACCTGCCGCACCTCGGGGTCCCTCTGTCGGACGAAAAATCCAAATCCGGACACGCATTTAGCGATCTGACAGCGCCAGGCAGGCGGGCCCCGGAGAGAGAAGCCGAGAGAGCGCCGAGAGGAGAGCGCAGCGGGGCCGGGCAGACATATTGGCAGTGTTGGACGGGACGGCTCCGTGGGCAGGACGACGACCACGCTCGGAGGGCGGGGCGGCGGCGCGCCGTGGCTGTGAAAAATGTTTAATGGCAACGAATTAACGATCTATTCTACCCCAACGGCCAGAAAGGCGGTGGCGGCGGCCGCAGCAGCAGCAGCACGAGGTGAATAGGGGGAAGGGCGTGTGTGCTGCGGAAGTATCATCGCACATCGTTATCGTTAAGCGCTGTATCGACTTATCGTTATCGAATCCCATTGCGTCCTCCTCCTGGCCGTCTCCTCCCTGTTGTCGGAAAGCGGACCAGGCCCGTCCCCCGTCCGCGCGGCCCGGTGTCGGCTCCGTCCGCGGCATAACGAATGGGACGTCAGTGCGGACAGAGACTTTTATTCAAATCTCCCGCGTGAGAGGGGCAATTACAAAGCGGGCCGGCTTTAGGCTCTACCGACCGCTGGAGCGCGAGGAGGAGACCGACCGGCATGCTGCCGGCTGCGGGCGAGTGCGTCCGGTCCGGCATCATAGACCTCAGAGCTGCTCAAAGGGCCCAAAGTGCCAGGACAGAAACAAGTCTAAAAGCCGGAAAATTAACAGACGTTCACTGCCAGTGTTAGTACCGACGCGTTGCCAAGTACAGTGAGCATAATTTTTGTTTATCCGTTTGTTTCCGAAAATAAAAATCAAATTCGTTCTGTCTGTGCATGCGCCGAACACATTTTGACATCTTCTCCTGTAGCTCACACATGACATGTCTTTGAAATGTACAGCAGTGCTATTCCAAATGACCAGGGAACTTGTCAACTTAACGGGAAAGTGTCTGTCATGTTTTGTAAACATAACTTATTTAGAGGTCTCCGAGGCGTGCCCAACTTGAGAAGAATGTGTATACCGGATAACCAAATATTAATGATTACCACCGATTACCAGGGGTTACCAAAGTATCAACGTATAAGTAGGCCGTATTCACCTGCACACTCAAACTGCAAGTCATTTTTCTTTTGACCCGAGAAAGATGCATTTGTGATGTAATCTTAACCGGTTGCAATTCTGACATCTTACGAGTTAAACATTTGCATTCTACCATTGGTCAGATTATATTGTTGGCCGAGAGAGAGAGAAGCAAATTCAACACTTTCAACAAGAACGTTTGCATTTATAGGCCAAGATGTGCACAAAACGCATGTCTTAATCTAGTTGTCATTTAAAAACTCGCAGTGGCGTGGTGATTACCAAGTCAGTGGAGCACCCCTCACAAGTCGCAGTATATTCTACTTACAACAGCACTTTCAGCCACGGCGTGACGCACGGCACGGCAACGGATGTCGCTTATGTTTTGTTGTTGGAATACATAACCTAACCCTAAAGGTGGTTACAACAGTGCACCTCCAGTCACATCTCCAGTCACGGCCTTCTAGGTGACAATATAATAAGCGACACCTGCAGGAGAGTTAACTAAGCACATTGTTGTTTTACGATCGCCTTTATTCTTCCTATTGTTGTGCTTTAGGCCCGATAAAAGGAGGCGCGAGCCGCGACCCGTCGTCATTCTTTCCCCAGATGGCCTAGCGTTCACTTAGAACTAGATAGCGCTTACCTTTTCTGGGAGAAGCCCTTGCAGTGCTTGTCGAGTACAAGTGGGGCCTTTGCAGCACCTCCTAGTGCGTGTGCGCGAAGGAGCCGAAGCAGCCGAAGAAGCGAGTAGGGTTAGCCGAAGCAGGCCTTTGGCCGCCGAGGCGGAGCGTCCTCGCGGTCCTCGCACGGAGGAGCCGGGCTCTCAAGAAGGTCCTGGTGGAGCACCGCGTCTGGAGGGTGCGGAAATGGAGGACAAACGAGGTTGTAGTTGCGGTGCGGCGACGACGGACTCCGCCGACGTCAACGACATCAATGACATCGCCGTTGTGAAGAGCGAATCGCAGCCCGCGCCGAAGGTGGCCGATGTGTTTTGGCGTCTCATGGAATTTATCGTAGGCCCGGTTCGAGACCGCAAACTGAGGCTAAGACCTGGCAGAATACGGGAAACAACACCCATTCTTCTATGCAAAGTGATGAATGAGAATCGGTACTGTATACTGGACACTGGATCTGTGATCACGGTTATCCCTAGAACAAGAACAGATGTCCCTAAATCAAGACTCAGGATGAAAGGAGTAACCAACCACAAACAAAGTCTCTATGGGCCGATTATGACAACCTTTAATATCGGCGGGAGGGATTTCCAACATCTTACATTTGAGGCAAACATCGAAGAATGTATACTAGGCATTGACTTCTTCTACGAATTCGACGCAACAATAAAAACGCGAGAGCAGGTTCTTGAGATTGGTGAGGGTCCAGACAGGGTACAAGTACCTTTCGCACTGGAGGAGGAGTATTAAAAATATCTGTCAGAACCTAAATCATGTAGAGTACGTAAAAAAATGAAATAGTTTCAGGTTTAAATGAATTGTTGGGTATGTTTTCTGTTACCAAATTAAATAAATGTTAAGCTCCTATTAGTTTTACCCGACTTTTTGTCTGTTCCTTTCACTGTTTCATTATTATGTATGTTCCATTCGAATTATGTATGTGTTACCCGATTAAATAAATGTTCAGTTCCTTATTACTTTTATCCATCCTCTCGTCTGTTTCTTTTCCTGGTTCCTCAAAATCGACCGCGGTTTCGCATAGGCCTCTTTTTCAAGGGGGATAGAATTTCCCGCGTTACCCAAAAATTCTAACGCGCGTATCAGCATGCCTCCTGGGCGCGCGTGGAAATGCTGAGCGAAATGTCATGCCTGCG
>NW_026267300.1:556589-565746 GCF_000697945.3 Frankliniella occidentalis | reverse complement strand
GGGGGGGGGGGCAAGACCGGCGCGTTCCTTATTCATCAGAGAGGCTGGGCAAGGCGCGCTCCTCTAATATTCCTCATCGTGTCTTCGTCTCACCGACCCGCCTCATACACACGCAAGGTCTCTCTCTCCCTCCCTCTCCCCCCCCCTTTCCCCTTTACGCTGCCTCTCGCTTCCTCTCTGCCCCTCCCCTCACCACTCCAGCCTACGTGGTCTGCAGCGCCGCGGTCCTGGCGGGCCGGTCCGACGCCAACGCGTGCGACACGCGACTGCAGCCTTCCCCTCTCCCTCTCTCCTCCTCTCCCTCTCTCTTCTCTCCAGCGCCGGTCCATTCATTCGCACAGGCCGTGCCCATGGAGCCGGCCAGGCCAGGCCGCTCGCCGTGCTCGCCGTGCCCGCCGTGCCCGCCGTGTCCAGACACCTCTCCGGCTCTTGTTCGGCGCTGTTCGCTCGCGCCCCGCGCTGACCCTCTCACGACAACCCAGATCCGCGCGCGTGTCTCTCGCAGTGTTTATGTGGTGTCCGCGAGTGCGTGCGAGCGAGTGAGTGAGTGAACGAGTGGGTGAACGAGTGAGTGAACGAGTGAGTGAACGAGTGAGTGAACGAGTGAGTGAACGAGTGAGTGAACGAGTGAGTGAACGAGTGAGAGAGTGATCACTGTCACCTTTCACCAGCAGCAGCAGTGTGCGGTGAACCACGGCCCCGCGCCGAGCGCAGCGATGTCGAATAAGTGAGCAATCACGCCCCGTTTGGCGGGCGCGCGGCGCGAAGTGTGTGTGTGTTTTGCTCGTGATGATGGTGATTACCGCGTTAGCGGACGTGCTCCCGGCGACCAGCCGCCCCGTCACCTGCCGCCGGTCACTGGCCGCCCAGCACCACGAGCTCCGGACCGGCACCAGCACCTGCAGCAGGAGCAGCGGGACCTGCAGCACGAGTGCCTGTAGACACCCGGCCCGGCACCAGAACCTGCAGCAGGATCAGCAGGATCAGCAGGACCTGCAGGACAAGCGCCCATAGACACTCGGCCGGGGGCGCGGCAGCAGCAGCAGCGGGCGCCCGTTGAAGCAGCTCGCGCGCGCCAGCAGCGCGGGGCTCCCGGCGCCGGGACAGCGCGGAAGACATGTCGTCCTGGGTGAGTGCGTCGTGGCTGGGTCGGGTCGGGCTGACAAGGGCCGCCTAAACGAGGAAATGGGAGCAATTACTGCAGCCGTGCTCCCGAGGATGCTGGCCACCATGGCGGCGCCCGCACGGCTGCGCTGGAACAACTGCCTCCTCTTAAATGAAGAGTGCCGGGTCTGCGCTGCGATGAGTACCTCTCTGACTCATTCGCGTTACCCGGTCGAGCCTGCAGCATGCCCCGGTTGTTTGCCGGGTGCCAGGGTGTTTTTACAATTTTCCCCTACGAGGTGTATTTTCGTAAGGCCCGTAAAATAAAAATCACGGGGAATGCGGTGGTGCGGCCGCGGGCCGCCGCCGCCCCGCCCCGGCCGCGTCAGCAGCTCTTTCAGGGAACTGCCAAACTAGTAAAGACGGCGTCGTCGTCCAAGCCGGGTCGGGTCGGGTCGGACGTGCGTGGGCCGCACCCCGCCGCGCCGCGCCGCGTCGCGCCAGACCAGTCTATCGCTGGGCGTTATTACCATGCCGCCGGCGCTATTGGCACGGCACATCGCGGGGCGGGGCGGCCGAGGTGGCACTCCCGTGCATCCTATCCCATGCGACCTGTTTACGGACGGGGTCCAAGCAGCCGGGCAGGCTCGCGGACTGCTTTGGCTCCTTTAGGAACATCGCCAGCCCTCTCCTCTTTCTCTCCCCCTCCCCCCACCGCACTCCACGCCACGCCACACACGCAGCGGTATTTTGGTGCCGCGGGGATGCAGCAGACTCGCCCACCTCGCCCAATCCGCCCCTCTCCCCTCCTCCCACAAGACGATCCTATCCCAGCCCGTCCCCGTGCAGCCCTCATACCCGTTAGGACTGTCGCCGCTCGTACGGTACGCACGCATGACTCTCGATTTCCCGCGAATGTGCATTCACAAGGCGTTCGGTCACTCCATCGGCGGGGCCGGGTGGCAACACCGGGCGCCCGTGGCCCGGCCGGCGCGGCGGACCCGGCCAGACCCGGGGCGAGCGGAGCCTGAGCTTGAGCGGCCGCATTGGCAGCCCGACGCCCACGCGACCGTCACCCACTCACCGGCCTCAGCGCGCTCGCACCGGCCGCGAGCACCGACAGAGGAGCCTCGCTGCGGTGCTCCGGCCGTTGTTGTTGTTGTTGTTTGTTGTTGTTGTTGTTGTTGTTGTTGTTGTTGTTGTTGTTGTTGTTCGGGCGCAGGTACAACGGTACAACCGGTACCGGGTGTATCTTTGAGTGCGCTCCAGTGTTGCGGGATTGCATACTCGCTAAGGCCGCATTACGGTCGACGGCAGCAGGCAAACCCGCAAAACACGTCCGCATTCAAAGATACCAGGTGGCTGATTCACTTTCGTACTTATACTGTACCGCATGCACGCGAGCGGGCGGGTTGCCTACTCGCACGGGGCCGCATAAGGAGCCGTGGGCAGCGAGCATAGGCAAACCCGCCCGCACCCCTGCCTGCGGTACAGTATAGTCTCGAAAGTGCGCGGCGTGAATCAGCCACCTGGTACACCTGGTACATAAAATGGCGAGCACCTCAGTGTAGATGAGAACTGGCGTATGGTGAGAACAAGAGATAAAGATGAATTTATTGAATTAGTAATACAAGTAGACACGATGTTAGAGTAGAGGTAGAGGTTGAACCTAAGGGTAAGCTTCGATCGATTTTACAATTAACAACAACAACAATAACAAGTAAGTCAACAATTATTGGACGACCGACAGGCAGTGAGTAGAAGTGGCTCTAAGCAAGATGCTCGCATTCCTAGTCTAATCAAAATTACGTCAAAATACACAAGACGGTGCGAGAAACTGAGTGGAGTGCTCAAGAGTCCATACGTCGTGCTCTCTGCCAGTCGCTCTTTAAACATCTCTTAGGTTGGGTTAGAGGAGCCCACCGCTCACAACTCGTCGCCAGGCGACGTGAAGAACTCGTCTTCCTCGACGCCGGTCACCACGGCCACGGTGTGCTGGACGGTGGCGTTGACGAGGTCGGCGACGACCTCGGCCGCCGTCGAGGGCTTGGAGGCCTCGGACGCGGTGGACGCCGCGGTGCCGTTGCCGTCGAGGCCCCGGGCGGCGCGGATCTTGTTCCGGACCGAGGCGTACAGCACGTAGCCGATGACGGGCACGATGGCCACCATGTAGATGCGCGCGATCAGGTGCATGATGCGCGTGCCCGTGCTCATGGAGCCGAAGTCCATCGTGGACTTGGTGACGGCGATGTGCACCAGCCGCATGGCCGCCGCCGGCCTCAGGTCCAGGGAGGCGTGCCACTCCTCCGTGTCGTAAATCTGTCGAGCCAAAAGGACGGCGCGGTGAGCGGAATGCAACGACTGTACCAGGTGGCTGATTCACGCCGCGCACTCTCGTGGCAATACTGTACCGCATGCACGGGTGCGGGCGGGTTTGCCTATACCCTACGTTCGCTCCCCACGGCTCCTTACTGCCCCGCTCGAGTAGGCAACCCGCCCGCCCGCGTGCATGCGGTACAGTATAACTATGAAAGCGCGCGGTTTGAATCAGCCACTTAGTACATCCAGGCATATTCTGTGGGCGTTTTACAAATCACCCTCACCCACCCACCTCCTTGGCGTTCTCCAGGAAGAGCACGGCGGCGGCCTGCTTGAGCCTCTCCTCCTCGTTGTTGTCGGCCAGCTCGAACATCTCCGTGACGTTGTGCACGTGCATGCGCTGCACCAGCACCTCGGCGCAGCGGTCCTTGAGGCCCGGCAGCGCGGCGCGGTGCGCGGCCGAGAGCAGCGCGCGCGGCATCCGCTCCACGGCGGGGGCGGTGCGGGTGTACACGTAGCGCAGCACCTCGAGCAGCACCTCGCCGGACATGTCCGGCAGCGGCACGCGGCCCTCGGGGCCCGACTGCTCAGCCTGCTCGGCACAGCGGCGCTCAATCACTTACCGATTGTAGTTATGGTACACCCAAACAAATAGTTTCTTGATTCAAGTGCAAGCTGACACAAGATGAAATTCACCATTGGAACAAGGCAATTTTGCGCAATTTTGTCTTTGGAAGAAATTTTTTCTCATATTCGAAAGAAAGTATCAGCTTGTTTTAAGAGTAGATTTGATCTTGTGTCAACGTGCACTTGAAACAAGGAAAAATTTGCTAACAAGAAACGATTTTTCTGGGTGTGCCAGAGGTGGCTGGAAAACCATTATGTCTACAAAATCCTACTATCAACCATGATAATAAATTAATCCAGTACTCTGCATACAGTGAAATGTAAGGGCCCCGACGATTCCCCTCAAAGAGAACGACACGGTAATGATGTTCCACCAGGTCATAAAATATCAAAACCGCACATTGAGGCGCGCATCTGTGTCAAGTTGCCGCACGAGGCACGTGAACTGCTGCTCTATCATTTATTCAGACGCTCACCATTTCGAACAGGGCGCCGCCGTGTGCCTTGAGGATCTTTGTGTGCGCGGGTATTTCCTCGTCGGCAGCCACCAGGATCACGTCGGTGTGAAGACACTCCTGTCGTCAACGACCAATCCAAATAAGGGTTTATGGCGTAATATGTCGCGGCTGCGCGCAGAGCTCTGGCACAAACTAAAGTGTGTGACATCACTCTCTGTTTTGTTTGATATACGGTTTTTATACACTCGAACATAAATTATTGTCGCATCGCGAGGCTGAAACTAAAACTTGATTATTGAACTAAGTCTACTTCCCGCACGGAAAAAATAAATTAGTCGCTCCTGCTTAACGTTAGGTATGCAAGCTTACATGTTACCTACCTGGGGGAAAGACAAGAAAATTGGGAACAGTAGCTTCTGATTCGTTGGGAGAGCTAATCTGCGACAGTCACAGATTAGCTCTCAACTAATTATAAGCTACTGTTCCTACTTTTCTTGTCCGTCCCCCACCCCCTAGCAGCTAACATTTAGCTCGCACACCTAATGTTAAGCTTGACCAACTCATTTATTTTATTCCGTGCGTGCAAGCTTTTGGCGACGGCCGAAACACAAGCCGCTCCTCATGGGCCTCCTCTCCGGCTTAGCGAAAACGCCTCTCCTCTTCCGTTTCTGAGATTTGACGGAATAAGGAAACGTTTAAACGCCCGGCGCCTCCACCGGACCTCCGGGCAAAACTCTCCGCGCCTCTGCGACGGCCAGGGCGGGGCATTTATTATTGGCCAAGGTAAATGGCCGCAGGAACCCCGCCTCCCACGGGCGGGCCGGGCCGGGCCCGGGAGACTGATCCGGTGACAATGTCCGCCGGACTGCCTCCTCGCGCTGCCCCGGCCGCCCCGGCCCAGCCCGGCCCGGCTCGGGTCTAATGTTACCATCTAATACTTGTTAAAGGGGGCGTTAATAGCTGACCGTGGACAAGACAAGACAAACCGCCATCTCGCCGCTCGCCGCTGCCGCCACGCCCTGCCCGCCGACGGGACAGGTGGATGTGGATGTGGATGTGGACGAGGATATGGATGTGGATGTGGAAAGGGATGTAGATGAGGATGACGATGTAGATCCGTCACGATAAATGGTCAGCGGCCGCCACATCCATCCCTTATCACCCTAGCGCCCCTGCCCAGCGTTCCACTTGGTGCTCGAAAGCACGAGCTAGGGAAATGTGGGCTAATGTCGTTTGAAAATTCCTTCCCCAGACGGTCAGTACACCCGCCCCTTGTGCTCGGTGCCGCCCACCCTACCTCCGCCCGCCCCGCCCCTCCTCTCACCCGGGCCACTCGGACTCGTATCGATCAGGTGATGAGCTGTCAGGACACAATTATTAATATTCCCCGAGGACGGTGGCGACGGAGAGTGCTTCCCTGGAGGACGGCGGGGCGTGGGCCGACGCGTTGACGCGTCCGACCGAATCGGTCAGTGTCACCGCGGCAGCCGTTTTCAGTGTCAAGTCATTGCAATAAAACTGACTGGCTGCTCGCCACACGGAAACGTAAATACTTCTCTTTTCCTAGCCCTCCTCACTTGTAGGTGAAAGCATACACCAGCAAACAAACTATCTTTATTAAAACCGGCTTGCCAGGCCAGAGGATACAAATAACTCCTCGTTCTTTTTGCCTACTCGGCGTCGACTTTTCAATTTACGGTCAACGCGCGGGGGATTCGAAAGAAACGCCCTGTGGGCAGAAAATCGTCTGGGTTGGTCCTGCTGGCAGCGAAGTTGGCTCTTGCACTGAAAAAAAAGGTTGGTTGGGACAACCGGCACATTTGCCGGTTGTGGCCTGCTAGTTGCAGCCACCAATTTTTCTAGTCGTTGCTACCATATTTGGGATCCTGGAACCCAGTCGACGTTTCTGCTGTAGCCACTTGAGATAGTTACAACACATGGCAATAGTTAGTCGCTATAACCGAGTCCTCGGGCCCAGGACCCCCCCGGGCTGGCCTAGGGTGGCCCCCCTCCCCTCCTCTACCTGCTTCACCCCCGCTGCAGCCCACCCCCTCTTCCCCGCCGCCCGCTCCAGGCGGCTGCCGGCTCCCGCCAGCTGCGACACGTGTTCGTTGTTCGGGCTCCTCCCCCGTACGCGTCGCTGTAGCCCAGTGGTATCGTGGAGGTCTCATGAGCACAACGTTCGGGGTTCAAGTCCCGACCGTTGCGATTGCAGAAGATCTCCGCGAGGGCCTCACTGGGGTAACAAGACGTACACCTCTCCGTCGAAAGGAATAATGGAGGGCTAGAGGCGGAAACGCCTCCCACATTTTAAAATTTTTATCTCGAACTAAGCAAGTATTTTGGCAACCCATTACTCAGTTGTCACAACCATCTCGAGTCAGTCACCACTACCAGCCGAGCTCAATCAACAAAGTTGGTTACAGCAACCAAGTTCCTAGTAAGTCGAAAATCAACCCCTCGACTCGGTTGTGGGAACCGAGTTACGGGTTGACCCAACCAACCTGTTTTTTCCGTGTGGCTGCATGTTTGGTCTTTATGATTAACGAGAGAGAGAGAGAGAGAGAGAGAGAGAGAGAGGGAGCGAGAGCGAGAGAGATAGAGCGAGAGCGCTTGGCCGCGCCACGCCTTGCCGCGCCGTTGCGGGGCTCACCTCGGTCAGTATGAATATTAAACACAACTCCTCCAGTCGACGCAGGCCGGGGACGGGATGGGGTCTGCGTCAGAAACGGGTCATTTTCCCTGTCCCTCCCTATGGGCCTGGTCGCGTTAGAGAGAGAGAGAGAGAGAGAGAGAGAGAGAGAGAGAGAGAAGGGAGAAGGAATGAGAGGAAAATATTACAATTTCGCGCGGCCGATGTGTCCGTCTTGGTGTGTGGTGCTGGGAAAAGCTATTGGGTCGACTTTCGAAACCATCCGCGAGCAGCGCGAGCTCGCCCCGTGACGTGGGAAGGCGGGGCACGACGATCTACGAGCTCACCCCCCCCCCCCCCAGAAAACTGTGAGCTTGGTGGCGGTTTTCGTCAAGTTCAACGTTCTTTTTAGCGAACACGTTTTACTCATTGCTATAAAGTGAGACGAAGAAAAATAATATTCTAAACCCAGACAGCTAGAAGCACGGGAAGCGTGTTGACGCTGCAGTGTTGCAAGTTTTTCTCGACTCCCTCGGCCCGCACGGCGACAACGGCCACTGCGTCTTAAAAAGGTGTATTTACAGTACATCCCGCCCCGCAACATTTAATTTCGGCGCCCGCTCCGATACACCCGGTACTCGGTGCACGGTTAGGAGCAGTACCCAATGCCCGCAACACAGCAGGCCTTTGTGAACACCTATGAGGACGATCCTGCTCGTATACAAGGTCCGAACTGGGAGGCCACCTAGCGCCGGCCGGGTAGGCAACCGGTCGGGCCACAGTGCACGCCCGAGCCGCGGGCTTGCCTACTCTGCGGGAGTTCCCTCACGGGCTGCCCGACGGGCTCCCTGACCTGCAGCAGCAGGCGCACGTCCTTGGTCATCTCGTGTGCCTTGAAGATGTACCGCGGCGTGGTGGGGATGGTGGCGCCGTCCATGATGTCCCTCATCGGCCCGCTCAGGCCGTAGGTGGAGCTCCTCCTGCTGCAGTCGCCGAGGAGGCCATCGCCGAGGCCATCGCCGAGCCCGCACTCGGACGTCCGGCGGCTGCCCGAGACGGATGTGGAGCGGGACGCCATCGACTCGGTCGCCGTCGGCGGAGGAGGAGGCGGCGGGGGCGCTGCCGTCGGGGAGGCCTCATCGTCGGCGTCCTCGCCGGCCTCGCTGCCGCCGCACTGTGCCTCCTTGTTGGCGGTCGGCGACGGCTCCGGCAGCGTCATCCTAAATATGTATAGAGAGAGCATGCTCAGGGCCCGGCACCAGTCGGAGGGGAGGGGGGGGGGCGTCGCTCTAGGTGCAGGGGGCAACTTCAACTTCTCTTGGCAGCGGATGTGCAGACTGGGCCGGAGCTGACAGGTAGACATGCTGCCAAGAGAAGTGGCAGCCGCTCCCAGCCCCTGCCTCCAGCAGACGCTGCAGCCTCACCCTGAGCTCTGGTTCCCCACGCTGGCCGGTGGTGGATCCGCTCCGGTGAACTCTCCCGGCGGCCAGAGGCCCGGGGCGGCGGCTCGGCTGCGGTCTGGTGCCGAGGTGCGCGCGTCCGGAGGACTGGCCACTCAATGGGGGCCGCGACCCGCTGGAGGCCGCGGCGTCGCGCTGGTGTCACAGGTCACCGCGGAGGGGAGGCGCGGGCGCGAGCGCGGTGACGAGCGGCCACCTTAGGCTGCACCTGCCGCTGACGGCGTAAGGCATGCATATGGCATAAGACGATGGCATCGATCCGCGAGCGCTTCGCCGCATCGCGCTCGAGGGTGTCCTGTCTACGGGCACGCGCACCCCCGTGAGGAGGGCGGGGCGACACATCCGGGGCGTCCAGGAGTACAACTTCCATCGTGTCTCAGATCTCAAACTCTTGTCCTCCTCCCCTAGACACTGCCCGAGGTAGACGCCGGTCCGGCCGACGCCGGCCCATTTTTTCGTGTCGTCCCGCTTTAGCCGCGGCGGTGGCGGCGCAACGCGACGCGGGTGGCGGGCTGGCGGGTGGTGGCAGACGGCTCGCGGGGCGGGATGGGGGGAGG
>NW_026267300.1:554752-556224 GCF_000697945.3 Frankliniella occidentalis | reverse complement strand
CCCCCCTCCCTCCCCCCATGCCCTTCCGCCAAGGGCGACCCCCATCGTAAAGGGTGCAGGACCAATCCGCCCCGCGCCCGGCGGCCTGAGACTCGCACGAGGACTCGCCCTCGGGGAGGAGAAGGAGAACCAAAATAACGCAGCGGCGCGGGCTGTTTAACCACGCACCTGGCGTGAGAGCCATTCGACAATTATGGAGCAGACGTGCGGTTCTCACGTATTATCGGCAACAGGAAGGTTCAACTGAACATTGGCAGGTGTCCAGCTGTGGGTAAGGGCATGTTGCCGCCAGCCAGTAGCTTTCATCAACATCCCCGCCGCCCTTCTCGTGCACGCGGAGGTCGTCGGCCAGTGCGGGGCGCGGCGCCACGGCGAGGGTGTGGGCTGTTGGGTACCACCGCGACGACGACCCCTACCCGCCCGAGTGCCAGCCTCACGCCGGGTATCTGCTCGGGACGGCGATGCCAAGGCGTGTCGAACTGTGCCACGAGCGAGCTTGTTAGCAAACAGCCACTGGGCGCCATTGGCGAGCTTGCCCCCCCCCCCCTCCCCGCTCCACACCGCGGGTGTCGCATCACGTATCCGAGTACATGTGTGGCTCGGGGCCCGGGCCGCGGCGCCAAGAAAGGCATCGTGAACCTTCTTGGCGCGCTCCCAGCACGGCGCCCTTTCCGCCCTTACCCCGTCCTCCTGGACCCGCACCTGCGCCTGAGGGAGGGGGGGGGGCTCCCCTCCCCCTTCTCTCCGCCCTTCTTGCTTTTCTGCCCGCATTCCCCGGCACTCCCACACGAGGACTCCCCCCTCCTCCCTCCCTCTTCAACTCTTTATCCCCACCTTTCTCTCCGTCGACGGAAATGCGACGGGGCTGGCTGCGGCAGCAGCTGCCGCAGGACATCAACGACGGTCGGCCCGCCTCCCGCCCCGCCCCGAGTCCACCCGAATCGTCATCGATCATTGTCGCCGCCTCACTTCATTATATGGCGCCGAGCCGCACTTCCGGTCGGTCCCCGCGCACCGATTTGGACGTAAATAATAAAATTGCGGTGTTGTTTACAATGTTAATGCTCCCAGCAGAGGAGGCATCATGCGGGGGTGGAGGGGGGGAGGGTGCATTATAACTGATCGGTCTGAGCGTAGCCTACGACTTTGTTTCAACAAGGCGATTAATTCGTCATTTGGGTGTGTACAATTGGTTGAAAGTTGTGTGTAAACAACCTTTCGACGACACGTTACACAAACTTGTGTGTGTGTGTGTGTGTGTGTGTGAGCGGGCAGAGGGAGAGGGAGAGAGAGGAGGGAGACACGGAGAGCGCATGTGTCGACGTGTCCAAGGATCTCGATAATCGGTTTGATATCGAGTATGGTCATTTGGTCGTGTGTTGTCGCCCCGCCTTCCGCCCATCTACCTCTTGATCTGACAAGAGATTGCTTGACCACGTGCGCACGGACGAGAGAGAGAGGAAAAGAGGGGG
>NW_026267300.1:540708-544527 GCF_000697945.3 Frankliniella occidentalis | reverse complement strand
AAAAGAGAGATTTGACTGATATTTAATTTTCATGCAGTGTTATTAATAATTATATTGTTTGCAACGGACTGTCACGCACAGTGGCTGCGTTGCGCACTACAGAGATATGCAAACAGCAAAAATGAGCTTATATTACTATAGTAAACGGTATCTCATTTTTTTTCGACTGACTCGTTTCGAATTTAACTACGTCCGAACAAACTACGTTCTCTCCAAAGTAAGCAGTGTATAACTCTTGTTCGGTCCTTCCCGAGGGAAACGTTTATTGTTCGCCTATCTCTGGTGCATATACGATTGTATCTAGTCCATTTACTAATAAACATGATTAAATTTTAAAGTTTGCCTTTTTTTCAAACCAAACCGTTCTATCAAACAAAATGGGTGTTGGGTTGTTGGGTCAATCAAAAACGCAATGTAGATATGTTAGTTAACAAGTTAATGAGTAATTTTATTGCGTTGCTTTCTGCCATACATGATAAATTATAAATGTCTCTGTAGCTACAGCGGGTGAAAACACTTGAAAGTGGCATTAATGCAATGATAAGATGACTTTATAACACCCGACATACTTGTAAATGTAATAGAACAATACCAGTAATCTCTAGTTTCATTACTAAGCATTTGGTTTATGACTGATACATTGTTCTTTGTAAACAATTATAAGAGCCCTATGCACAGTATTAAATTGATGATTGGGCTTCGTAGCCCAGCTCGGAGTTGCCCCCCAATAATTGAGTTAAGAAAAAAGGTAATAGAGGGTTAAAATAACAAGAAGAAAAGCAAGATATTAGAAGAGACTGAACAGCAGGCCTTCACTTTCTAGACGTGAGGTAACCGCAGGAAGTATAAAGATGATGATGCCGCAAATTTGTTTTTCCTTCTTCAACCGTAAAATATCGATAAAATGATTTGGTATTGTGCATTATTTGTACCACATTATCCATTATTGTATCCTTCATAGAAATCTACCGAGGACAGGGTAGGGGATTGTCCTCTCACTATATACCACATATGAATACGCTTCATTCAAAAATGCATGTTCAAGAAATTACAAAATTACAGAAATCTATAACAAAATATATCACAGAATGAAATTTCGCGATCACAGAGTGCTGTAACCCGATATGGGCCTCGCACTTACAATATCTACTGTGTCGGAAAGTCAGGTAGGCAAACTACCTTTGCACACCACACGAAGTGTGTCCGGAATGTGTATACGGGAAAGGGGTAGGGTACTTCAACTGAAAATCCTGGAAGTAACGAGTTGTAATATGCAACCTGCCACCTGCTGGTTCAACAGGACTGCATACTTCATCACTCAAGAAACAACACGGACACAGACAAGGCTAAATTTGGTTGTCAATCACACGCGTCTCTTTAGTTTAAACACATAAACATATGACTCAAGTTACCCTTGCTTTCCCCTTGTCCGCAACCAGAATGCAGCAAAAAAATCCCAGGTTCTTTTACATTTTTTCGGGTGTTCAGAAAGGCGCGCGTTTAAAAAAAGACAAATTTAGAGCACAGTGTTTTGCAGGTTTCTGTGGTATTACCACAAAATTACGAAGTCATGAAAAATTGTGCGTACATTCGTCTTTTCTTAAACACGTTTACCTTTCCTCCCAATAATATGCAGAAAGTTAAAGGTGGGACAGGATATACAAACAGCTTTAAGACATGAGGTTTTTGATTGAAATGTTATATATGCTAGAACTTAGAATAGTGCAATATGCGCAAGTGTTTTACGGCGAAAGAGCTATGAAAGGAAGGCGCACTACATACGTCGGACAATGTCGTAGTTCTACTGTACTGCTCGCAGTCGTGCGGGCGGGCTTGCCTACGGTCTCTCGACCACGGCGCCTTATGGCTCCTTGCCAGTCGGCAACGCTTCCACACACCTGCATGCCGTACAGTATGACTACGTAATTCACCGGATATGTGGGCCACCCTGTAATTGCTCACACCACGTTGGAAAGGGAAAATTATTGTGCAAAGATCACAGAAGCATATAAAAGTTGGACAACTCCAAGATATATGAACCCTGCATATGTTTGAGGGAGATGATACATTTTTCATGTGTAAATAGGGATTTTAATTGTATCCTACCTAAAAAAAGTACTACGAATCAATTACATTAACTTTGAATCGATTGTCCTTTTAGCTACTCCCCTTGCTGTAATTAAACTAGAGTGCGTGAGCAAAATTCCACGTAGTTCAGAGGGGAACAATGGGAAAATATCGAAAACAATGTTTCTGATTGATTTCTATGTTAACTTCAGTGCAGTAATACCATAGAGGAGATGTCAATAACAACTAGCCTTAGTTGTGTAATGATACAGTTCATCTTTGATTCCCGCGTTATGATGGAATTATAAAACTATGAAAGGTACATAATTATTGCTGACCAATATTTCGTTCAAAAGTTTAACAAAGGTTTACATGGGAATCCAAAACACTTCTAGTCTACTCTAATCACGCTACAGAAAGACAAGGCATAAAGCGTTAGAAAATGCCGAAGAATTGATATGTACAAGATCAGTGTAAGAATATACTTGCCCAGCCTCCAGTGCGTAAGAAAATATGACGAAGATAAGACTATTCTCATTTATAAAACATCACGATAGTAACCTGATTTCTTTGAAAACATTTCTCTTACAAAATCAATGAATACAGTGCATAACTGTGAAATAACGTGAAATATATAAATTTATGAACGAGTGCTAAACTAAATAAATGGAATATCTTATGATTATTATTTGTGTAACAAACGAGGTGCGTTTTCAAGCCCGACTACATGCGGATCACCACAAGGTACATTTTAGCCGTCGGCCTTGCACTTTTTTGTTTTAAGTCCTACCACCTGGGAAAGATAGAGATTGAAAGGAATGGTGGTCCACCTGAAGACTTACTTTTCACTTGATCCCAAACATGTCTACAAAAGTAGGCCTACTTCTTTACATTGTTTCTAAAAGGAGACTATGGACCCCATTGCCAGCCTACTTAAACCGAAAATGGTTTTCAAGAATGACATAAATCCTAACTTTTAGATCAACGTTAGCGTTGATTCATTTTGTTCCCAGACGTCTATACGCTTTTTAAATATAAAAAGATTAATGGAAATTCAATTTTACATTATAAGGTGGCACCCGCGTGATTGGGGTGCACACCTTGTATTGGAGAAGAGGGAATGACCAATATAGGAACTTGGATTATTGCAAGCGAAATGTTATTTTGGGTCCGTTGTTAAGTTAAGAAAGCTTGCCACTCTCTAGAAAAATGTAAGGTCAAGCTTAAACGGGGAAAAACGGCGCGTTTGTGAGTTATTAGGCTACAGCACGGTGTCGCCCCGATGCTCGATCTTACACTACAATCACAGGACGATTGTTTTAGCGCACATACATTGAACACAGAGTTAACTTAACGTAAAAAGTCAGTCGATAGAGTAACATAGGGGTTTGAGGGGTGATAGACACGTGATCAATGAGTTAACCGTGATAGGCCTCAACAAGACGTCGAACACAACACAGAATTGTGAGCAGGCGTCTCTGGGGAGGCCTATGCAGAGTCAACGATCTACTCCGCTTCTTCAAGATTGACACATTATAGGCACTCACCGCCCCGAAAATCATAGGTAATATGCACTAGAAGTGGTCCTATCTATCCAGCTTTTTAATTGTCAATATCCTCTTCTAGCCTAATGGAAGAATTTTTTTTGAAAACTATTTTACGCATCTCTCAAGAGAAAGAATGAGAGAGTTCCGTGTTCTCTACTGTCCTATAAAACGTGCCTTTATAAATTAAGTTATGTTTCACTATTCG
>NW_026267300.1:536554-540658 GCF_000697945.3 Frankliniella occidentalis | reverse complement strand
GGGGGGGGGGGGGGAGATTATAGATTGAGAAGAGACAGAGACGCCCGCGCAGTCACATTAGAAGACACTGTCCCGCAGGATGTATGAGGCATATACGATGACGGGGTGCTTTACGTGGCGCCAGAAGCCTCTTCTCCTCTCTCTCCGTCCCCCCCCCCTTTCCCCCGCAAGGTGCTCCATCGGTCCCCCCTTTCTTTCTATTAAGGCATCGATTCAGTTTCTCTCAACGGGCGCCGCGCGTGCGGTGATGTCTCTGTGGGGGGAGGGGGAGGGGTAGAGGAAGTCGGGCTGAGGGCTAGATGAGACAAGCCAACACGCTGCGCCCCGAATAGGGAAGCTCCTGTCAGCTCCCATCGAAACCCCAAGCCTGAGCCCTGAGCTTCCCCGGCGGCGCCTCTCTCCGCCCCCCCCCCTCCCTCCCTCCCGCCACGCCCCGCCCCGCGACGGCCGTCACCTGTTCCGCTTCCCGGCCGCCGTCGCGCAGCCTAGGCGCTGCGTTGCGCCGCTGGGGGACAGAGCACGCTGCCGGCGGCGTTGAGACATGTGGTTTAAATTTAGGACTTTACGCCTTGTACCGCTGCTGCTGTGTGCCGCCTGCGCTCGGCCAGCCCCGCCCCGCCCCCCCGCGCGCCGCGCCCCGCGGCCCTGCTCCTTCGCGCCCCGTGCTCAGGCGCACACTCGCTCGCCGCCGACAGTCCGACGGGAAGCTGGTCCCGGGCGTCCTGCGAGCGAGCAGAGCGAGTGAGGGTCATTGCTTCGCAGTGGCGCCATGGCGTCCCTCCTAACAGGCCAATGTACAATTATTACAAAAAACAACAAGTTCGAAAACTGGCCCGTTAGACTAGTTACTGGCCTTGTAATCCATCGGACATTTGTTGATTATACTGATGAGCCATAGGGAATGTACGAAAAGCAAGTGTAACTGAACAATAACGTCTGCTCAATGTATTTCATAATTATTTCTGAACTGCGATCAAATTTACATGTAACACACTTCCCTTACACTTTTAACATTCCATTACCTCATGACATTGTATGGGACTATCATTAGGTACTTCAGCAGCCTCTAACTCAAATGTTAATGCTTCCAATAAACGCACATGTAGAGAGAAAATTGGCTGTTATAAGCAATTCGTTTTCTAATATTTTAAATTTAGAATTTGGTCACAGTGCACCAGTAATGGTTCTAAAATTAAACATTCCTTTGCTCCTGATGTTTTACATTTTCGCTGGAAGTCCCGTTGTAGTGCAAAACTCATTTAGATGTGTGCAGTCACCAAATGCCTGCTATTTTTTTTTAAACAGGAAAATTCCTTTACATATTTTTGAGTTACTCAAAATTTGCCGTCTTCCTTTAGTTATCGGTATTTTTAAAGTTTCACCTTTATCCCCCGCCCAAAAAGAAATAAAATGTAAAAAATAGAATTATTTTTGCCATGTGGACATTTTTGTTTATTTTTGGTCCAGTTACGCGATACAACAACTAGACAACAATCAAGTCTGCTGCCCCGCTTGTTTTGATACAACAACGTCGCCGAGGGCAGCGGCCCTCCTGTGGCGCTAGCGCTGTCGCGGGTGCCTTGTCCACGGCCAGGGCGCGTGGCGGCCGGGTGGTGTCACCTGAGCTGGCTGGGCGCTGAGCGCGGGCCGCTGGGCGGGCCTTCCCCCGGGGCTGTGCGCGGGGAGCGAGCCGCTAGGGCCGCGGCCGCCGGCCCGCCCGCCCGCCCGGCTCGGTGGACGCTTCATAACCTATAACGCCTAATATGGCCCAATCTCAGATTTCGGAGGAGAGGCGCCCGATTTAGAAGGAGTTTGTTTCGGCCGGCGAGCCGGGAGCCGCGGCTTCGGGCTTCGGGACGCGCGCTCGGCCGGCGTTCGGCTGTTTTCGGCCAAGCTAAGCTTAGGAGGCGGGGCGGGTGGGGCTGGGCGCCCTCCCAGCCCCCCGGCGCCCCGCCCCCTCCCGGCCGCGGACCTCCCGGCGCAGTCGCTTCAACAAGAGAGTTTTAAGGGGAAATGGCGGAGTTTGAGTGATATTTTTAACTCCCCCGCCTTCGCTGCCCCCGGGCCGCGCGCGACCGGGCTTGTTTGCCCCGCGGGACTTCGCCACCGTCGCCGTCACTTAGGCCCTTGTTGCCGCTAAGAAACCCCTTGCAATGGGCAGGGCGGGGCGCGGCGGGGACGGGGCGGGGCGTGGCGTGGCGGGGCGTAGCCGGGAGGGCGGTCGCCGCTCGCGGCGCCGAGTCGTCCTCGAGTAGCCAGCCGCCGCGCACCGCCGCGCGCCCCAGCCGCCGCCTCCCCGGTGCAACAGGCGCCGCGCCGCCCCGCCGCCCTGCTGCAGCCCGTCCTTGTGCACGACGCGCACGCGACGCGAGACGCGCCGTCGCGCGAGTGCAGGAGTAGTGCTACAACAAAGTGACATGCGACGCGCCCGCCCGGCGCCCGCCCCCTAGTGCCTCTGGATACGTCGGGGCCGACCCCTGCCTGCAGGCCGGGCCGGAGCTGGAGCCGAAGCCTGTGGAGTAGCTGCCGGCGGCAGTGATGTTGCCGGAATCTGGATGCTGTGTCGCCTTTGGCTTCGGTGAGTGCACCCGCTGCGTCGCCGCATCCTGAGGGGTGCTTCCCCGTGTCGAGTCCTATCGATGTCACGTCACGACGTAGTGCCGTGTGCGACGCTCCGCTGATCGTCAGCGCCCCCTCTGCTCTCCCCTCACACCGGAAACAGTGCGGTCATTAGGTCCGCCTTCGGGTGTTGTGTCCTTACGGCCTACAGGATTCTCTCTCTCTCTCTCTTTCTCTCTCCTCGTCCGGGAATCAATTTGCCACACACGCACACACACACACACACACACGCACGAATGAGGCAAGAACGGAATCTCAAACGACCACACCAGCGCGCGCCTATTGTTCTCATTTTAACCTCGATTTTCTCTCGGCGCCCCAGCCGTGACGGCGTACATGTAGTGATGCAGCCCCAGACCACGCCAGGGTGGCCATCAACAGTGATTTCTTTTTGCAACGCGGGTTAGTCGCGGCGGAGCGACCGGGCGACGCGCGTCTCTCTCGCTGCGTCGTCCAGGGGCGGTGGAGAGAATTTTCGTCGAGTTGGTACGAGTACTGTGGTTTGGTTAGTAGTGGGAGTAGTATTAGTGGTGGTTTAAGTAGTAGTAGTGGGTGCTCTCGGCGGGGGAGGAGGTCGGCGCCACCACAGTGCTGCCACCTCACGAGCTTAATCACTGCCCGCCCCGCCCCGCCACGCCCGCGGTATGTATTGTCTGAATAGCACGCCCACCGACCGACCGCCGCCGCCGCCGCCTCTCGAGCGCCGAACGCATTGCCAACTTTGAAAATGAGAAAATCCGGTCGCCAGTGCTGCGCTGTGCTGCGCTGTGCTGCGTTCTGGCTTGAGAGGTGGGAGGCGGGCGGGCGATGCGCCCAGCGGGACGACTCTGACGCGGGCGCCTTATTGATCGTACCGCTCATGTCCAAGTCCCCCACAGATAGCCTATCTGGACGCCATCCGTCATCCCGCACTCATCCCGGCCCGGCGCTGCAGCCGGCCGGCCGCGGCCACACCGGCAGAGGGGGCGCGTGGGCGCGCGGCAGCAGCGGCGGTCTGGACGGCGACTTTTAAAGACCAATTCTTTTTCCTGAAAAAATTAAAGATATATTCTTAAGAAACTCTACCCCCCCCCCAAATAGTTTTTATTTTTGGAAATTTGAATCGCTGTAACGGTGACGCGCCGCGAGGATCGACAAAAGAATTCATTTTTCATGTGAGGTTGATCATTACATGATTGTAGTGCTGAAGACGGGGTGTTGTGGTCACCGCGTGCGGCCGTGCGCTCCCCCCCCCCCCATGCGTGTGCACACGGAGGCCCCGGGGGCTCTCCTCGCTTCCCTCTCCCCCCCTCCCGAGCACCTCTATGTAAAACGCTCTCGAGTTATGCGCGGCGCAGGGGCGAGCGCCGTGTGCGACACACAGCGATCGGAATATTATCGATCGGATTCCGGTCGTGACAGACGCAGTGGGGCCTACGCGGGAGGCGTGGCGCGGCGTGGTGGAGCGTGGCGTGGTGTGGCGGGGCGTGGCGGGGCGTGGTGGGG
>NW_026267300.1:534299-536504 GCF_000697945.3 Frankliniella occidentalis | reverse complement strand
GGGGGGGAGGGGGTCTAGCCTCAGCTGAAAGACAGGCAGACCCAAAACTGCAACGGTCAGAGAGGATGCGAGGGGCGTCTGGACGCCTCGGCTGGGTTGATAAGCGTACACAGTCGCTGCGCAGCCATCGGTCCGAGCGGTGGAGGGGATTCAACACATTACGTTCCGATAAAGTAAGTAGTAATAGAGTCAGTGCCCCATATTTCGGACAAAATTCACTGTATTTTCTACATAACTTCTGACTTGTGAGAGCTACGAAATTTGGCCCGGGAATGAAGAAACTGACTCTTGGCCCAACCACTTGCAATATTTTGTATGTTAATTTGTTTGTGTGCAAGAGCCTGAAATGTACTGTCGGAAATTAGGAACAGAAGGTTCTTAATTTCGGACGAAGTGTTCCTAATTTCGGACAAAACCGTTTGCCACTCATGTGCTGGCTGCGAAAACAGTTTTAGGGATACGGTCGGATAGGGTGGGTCCCTTTTATGGAAACAAGCCCTGGGGTGACATTTTTGGTTCAGACTAAGGGTTTTAAATGGCGTTTTCAACGATGCTTGCATTTAAATTCTCAAAAAACGCAAAAGTTTGCCACAGAAACTAAACGATCCGCATCACCAATCCAAAACCTGCAGTAGGCTCAGAAATAGTGCTAGTATACTATACCCAAAAACTAGACTCGTATCTTTCACGGGACCTCCGTGATGGCCAGGTGAAGTTGCAGAACGAATTTTGAGAATGGGGAGCGAGGGGGGGTGCATAAACTGCCTTTGGTTATCGGTGATATGGCGAGTCAAGTCCCTGCGGGGCGAGTTGGGTGGCCTACCTACCGGGCGCGGAGTGTGACATGTGATGTGGGTGTCTGCTGGTGCTCACCCGCTTTGGAGGCGTCGTCAATGTAGAAGACCACGTCGCCCTCGCTGTCGCGGCGCACGGCGGGCGCGTCGCCGGGCGTGTTGGCCAGGATGGTGGAGTTGGTGGTGGCGGGCGTGGCGGGCGTGGTGGCGGAGGCCGCGGCCGGGGTGCCGCTGGGCGACTGCTGCGGCTCCATGCGCTGCTTGGTGTTGCGCCGCTTGAGCACGCTGGCCTTCTTGGCCACCTGGATCATCAGAGACTGTGCGGGGAGCGCCCACTGAGCGCAACGGGCCCATGCAACTACCATCACACACAGCTAGACAACACGCACGCCACACAAAAGCAAACACATCTACCGAAACACCCGCGCCATACCTTCGAACCTATTACATTCGCGCTCCATTCGAAAGCTTCAGCTGCTCACTGGAAACGCAAGTGTGTAAATGTCGCCCACTCATTTGTGTGGGAACGACATTCGTACACAGGAAGACACACACTGGAAATGCAAGTGTGTGAATGTCGCTCACCTGCAGGTGAGCGACATTCACACACTTGCATTTTCAGTGCAAGTTCGTAAATTTTCTGAGAAAAATTCACACCTTTACTCTTAAAATTGCGATTGGACCTTCGCTAACTTGCGTTTCCAGTGCACGGTTTAAAAAAAAAGACAGAACTCAAACCGTTAAACGATATGCATTGAACTTAAAACAAACTTTATCAGCACCATCGCTTCATATTTCAAAGTAACAAAATAACACACCAAAAGCTATTCACATTTTTATTTGTTTTCAACACAACTTTTTTCCGTCTATAATTATGCATCAACTTTTATATCCGTGCAGAAACGATCATAACATTGAAACCACTAAACACGATTTAAAGCAGCCAGAGCATGCTTCCTCCGAGTACAGCAGCACACAGCAAAGCCTTTTCATTACGGACAAATAAACAACCGAAACCGTACATTTTGTTGACATAAATGTGTAGCGAAGTGGGTTTGCATCCGGTATAGGACAAGCCGTGTGGGTCACCATATTTTCCAAAATTAACGGTATCTTTTCTAGTTTACATTTGAGGATTAAGTTATTGTAATTTCATGACACTTCAATCTTACTCGTCCAAGAATTAAAAAATTTTAAATTGTAATTTTACGACATTGCAAATTTTCCCGTAAAACCTTTACACTTATTTTTCACAGTGGCGTAAACCTCTATGCTTTATGGTGGACGGAGGCCCGAAGCGATCACTGTCATCAACCGGAATCACACATGCTGATGCATTCATGGCGTGCAGTCGTCGGCTCGCGGTTCGGGCCCGGCTAGAGAATGCCTGAATGCTTTGGGGTGGGGGGTG
>NW_026267300.1:527089-534059 GCF_000697945.3 Frankliniella occidentalis | reverse complement strand
GGGGGGGGGAGAGAGAGAGAGAGAGAGAGAGAGAGACTCAGATTTTGTCTCATAAATTAATGTGGGAATTCCCCGTACTCCACTCCGCTGCTTCGGTTGCCGTTGCCGTATACTGGATGCACACCCGACAAACTAACACACGAGCCTACTAAAACACACCCAGTCATGCCCAAACACGTAGAGAGGGCGATGCGTGGCAAGTACGTCAGTGATATACACTCCCTAAGAGAGTAGCCTTGATATTAGTGCAATTTTCGTGTAAGCTTACTTAATGATTTTCCTGAGTGCACTTATCGCTTGTTTCCACGAGTAGAATGCTTTTACAAAACAAGCGCAATGGCGCAATGCACTCAAGAACACTGCACTGTAAACCTAAGTGTGTACTAGTGCACTCTTCCTTATGTGTACTTGAAAGCACACACATGGAAGTGTGTGCCTGGCATGGCACACGCTAGGAGTTGTGTACATGCATATGGCACATACTTCTTAGAGTGTACAAGCCACAAAGCGTAATGGCAAGTACACACTTCCAAGAGTGTGCCATGCATGTACACACTTCCCAGTGTGTGCCATGCATGTACACGCAAGGAAGAGTGTACTTTATCCACACTTGGGTTTACAGTGTGTTGGAAATTATTTCGTAATTTGACGAAAAATGTCCTGTGAATTTTTCTACACAAACTCTTCGTTATTTTAAAGTAACGTATAGATTCGTAAAATAATGAACAGTTTGTAACTCGATTGTAGTCTTAAAAGAGGCCCTGGACGCAAAAATTATTGAATCAAACATTCTAACATCTTTATCAATTGACAGTATTAAAATGTGCTCATACGAAAAGTTTGTTTTATACCGCTACGAGCAGTTCGTAACCGAAATTGACGAATAAAGCTCCTTAATTATAATTAAGAATTATTCGTGACAGATAATTATCGTGGAATGACGAAATTCTTTAACAGTGTAATATTATATAAAGTACACGGGAAATGCATAATATCAGGAACAATCATGAATTGGGGGTGTACATCCGCGCAGCAAAATGACGTCTCAATCTCAAGTGTCCAACAGGCAAGCACGGCAAGTGTTGAACAACGCGTTGGACTCTTTAATTTTCGCAGTGCCTCTATTGTATAGTAAAGTAATCGTAAGCAGTCGCCTCAATACCGCTCCCAAGTGTTCAACAAAGTCGATTAACGCTTCTGCGTGACGCTTGAAAAGTGTGATACGTACGTAAAACACTTGCCGTAGCTTCTAAAATTAACTGATGTCTTGGATCAAATACATTTATAGAAGCAAGATATGCACTTTAAATCAATGATCAAATGCAATGTACTTGATCCAAATACTCTATTTTTTGGGGGGAGGTCCATGTCAGTCGGACAGTAGACATGCGCGACGCCGGCCTCGGCCCTCCTTACCTTGCCCAGGGGCGCGGGGATGGGCGCGCCGTCGAGCGGGCCCATGCAGCTGTCGTGCAGGTCCTTGCAGTAGATGCCCCAGGTGGCGTGCGAGTTGAACGCCTTGTCGGCCGCGTAGCAGCGCCACAGGCACTGCAGCAGCATGGCCGCCGCCGGGATCTGGCGGTTGAAGTGCTTCTGGCGCTGCTTCTGTTGTACCTTGAGCGCGAACCCGGAGCCCAAGATGCCCTGCACAGTTGTTCGGTTTGCAAGATAGTGGTTTGTTATATTACTAACTAATTCGTCGATATTGCCTGAGTTAATAAATGCATGAAATTAACAGTTTAAACGAGGGGAGGGTGCAAATACACAACCCAGCAGAAACAACTACTGAACAATGAGAAAATGTATGGGGTTTTCTTTAGTTTTCGCCGAGTTATAAAGTTGCTGACCCTGGAGGTCGTTCTTACCGCGGGCAGGGCGAAGAATGAGATTGCGAAGACGCTGAAGCACGATGCGACGATCTTTCCCATCCACGTCTGCGGAACGGCGTCACCGTAGCCGATGGTCGTGACGGTAATCTGGTCGGAGCCAAACCCAAACCATTCATTTCCCATTCCATTAATATCGGCAACATCCTCGCGGTGGAGAGCAGGCCAGGCCATGAATGTGTGAGGGTGGGGGTGGAGATGCGAGCCGGCACCTGGGGACCGGACCCCGCGACTCGGCAACGTGCAATGATTTGAACCCACACTATAGCAACACTTGCGAACGATTGTGGCTGCTCTGTACTTAGACTGGCAGTCGGGACACACTGTTAAAAAATATTGTCAAATTATCGCACTCTTTGTAATGACTAGTTTGTTAAAAAACAGCATCATTCGTTTTCATTGGCACGTGACGAAATTCCTTCTATTTTGCTCGTAGTGGTCCATAACAATGATTCCTTCCTTTTTCCATGCTGTAAGAGTACAATAAAACCGTTGTAAATTTGGATTGCAAGATGTATCGTTACAGAACGAACAGGTTTTTGTTATCACCAATTTTTGGTGCAGGCGGTAGTAAATAACCACTGTTTTGAAATGAAAATTTGTTTCAGAAAATTTGGTACTTGTTGTTGGATTGCAACATTTGTTGTTCTTTTAACTACATTTGTTGCTATCAAACTTCACATCAAATGTGTTGTAAATTTACATTTTAAACATTTTTTTAACAGTGCAAGCGTGTTATCTTCGTGCAACGCATGAAAATGTTGCGTGGTAGTGTAGTATTGCAGTATTGCAGTTTCTATAAATGTGGCAAACAAGTCCACACGGCCATATCGAGATAGCGCGACCGACGATAGACGAGGAAAAGTGGGACGCGGGTCAAAGGTCAGCCGCTTGCCTGCTTTTGATTGCTCGCGGCCTGTGGAGGTCACAAGACCACTGGGGAAATCCAAGTGTGTACTTGAATGCAGTATCCTGCATACATATAAGTATGCAGGAGGTCCTGCACTTGGCAAGTATACATACATATAGGAGGTGGTGTGTACTTGGTCACGTTCATACTAAAACCTCCATACATTTATGCAGGAGATTTAGTGTGTACTTGACGTAGTACACACACAACATGTAGGTATGCAGGAGGTACTGCATTCAAGTACACTTGGGTTTAAAGAGCATGAACAGTCTACTTTAACAGGATACTTAGTGCGTCTTTCCCCCTGATATGCGATGAACCTTGCACTTGGCCCACACATTTGGCGTTGTTATGCCCTTCTCTTAGCTGACGATAAAAATCGTCGATTTCCGTTACGTCGGAATCTATTTAGGTCGGCGCGGCCGGTGTATCTTGCTAGTCACGTGCCTGGCCGTGCCCGGCTCTCGACCGTGGCAGTGTCGTCTCTCCAGGTGCAATCTTTGCAGCTCCATTTCGTGTCTTCACTGCTAACTAAAGTGTGCAACTGGCGTGCACACGAAGCGTGTGCTTGGCAGTACGTTGTACACGTTACGTGTTGACTGGAGTTTTGTTAACCGAAAAGTGTCCAACAGTAAAGTGGAACACTTACAACTGTTTAACTTCAAGGTTGGGCATATTCAGCGTTGGGCATTAAAAAATTCAATTTTTGCATATCGACACTGTCCTGTTAAATTACGAGTTTTTTTTTACGGTGACTGACAATTAATTTGAGAGCTTACTTAAGTAAAATTTAACAAACTGATTTATAAGAAGCGTCATCTAGTGATTAGACAAGTGTAGTTATGGAGTTTTTAGTGGACGCGTCGCAAACCATTGTTGGTGAATAGTGACACTTCTTATAAAAACAATAGATTCTACGACTCTATTTTTTTTAAATGCAATCCCAGAGAGGTCAGAACATCTCAATCAAGAATTTATCTTCACTGTTAAAAATATTAGTGATTTTACAGACGTTTTGGTAAATTTATTACAGAAGTGGTGGGGAAATTTTACAGACTATGGTAATTTTCCTGCACATTTTATGTAAAATTACAATTTTGGTAATTTTACAGGAACACTATAGTAAAAATACCAAAAAAGTGTACTTTTACCTTCGAATGTCTGGTAAATTTACCGAAAGTCTGTAAATTTACCACAAACGTAATTTTACGGTATTTTCCATGTAATTTTCCTTAAATTTACTTGTAAATAAGAATACCGGAAAGTGATTGTAACAAAAACACCAAACTGTCAGCTCAAAATGATGCGTAGTGGTTTACCATAGTCGCTTTGGTGGTACGCAAACGTATTGCTGTTTGAGCCTTATACTACTTTCAAAACATCTTACACTTAGAGAATCCGTAAGCTATATGCATTGCGCAAATATTGGTACCTTTATCCCCCGCTTGTCAAAATCTAGTTTAAAAAAATAAAGTATGGTTTGAGAACAACACGGCAAGTCGGCAGCTGCGGGAAATCCCTGCTGCGACCCTATATCCGCTGCTGCATCCAGCGAAAAAGGCCCCAGAGCCGGCTGTAGAGGCACACCAGTGGCTGACGCTGCCCTTCCAGCGGGTAGCTCGTAGCCTAGTGGATAAGGTAACGGGTTTCCAACTGGAAGGTCCGGGGTTCAACTCCATCAAAGGTAAAGTGATATTCATTGTTTGTGATATATGTAATCTTGTATTGTGCTGATGAGGATGTAGACCTGTAGGCAGAACTACAGTATCCCATCAGTACCGAAAAAATATTTTCTTTTTGAGGATGCCATACTTTACAGCAAAAGTCTGTAAAAATTTTACAGACAAAAAGTGGGAAAAATTTTTACAGATAATTACCGGAATGTAAATTACAAGTGTTCTGTAATTTTACAGACTATGGTAATTTTACCATAGAAAGTCTTGGCAAATAGTATACCCAGACTTTTCCTGTAAAATTTTCGAATTTTTTTTAACAGTGTATTGAAAGCAGATGATACAATTAGAACTAACTGTGGTCTGTGTTCTGATTTTCTCTCATATGTAGCTGTCTTTTGCTTATAGCTGCTTGTAAGTTGCAATCTTGCTAATCGGCGGAATAGGACGGCGGGCAAAGCGGCTGGCCTATGTGGCGAAATATACAAGGGGCCTAGCGCCAAAGAAATTGTCTTCTGGTCTCCGATTTGTTCTCTGACCGCTGACATTTAGCTAACGGAAGGGTTTTTAAGGTATTAACTGCTAGAAGACGGGATGCCATGTAAGCACTTACCACGCCCCACCATAGGGCATCCGCGTAGCTTGCAAAGTCTGTCTTGCCGTCCGGACCCGTAGCGTCCTTTTCGGCCAGGTACACGAAGTAGCTGCTAAAGATGAGCCCCAGAAATCCGATGTACAGCGTCGTGATGAGTTCCTTTAAAAAACATAGTTTATTTAGAAAAAAGTAATTTTTCATCTACTCTTGCTTTGCATATTAAAGTTTGTGGCAGGGACAATTTGGTAAAATTTTAAAAAGACAATTACATAATAGCTAGTTGTCTGTGTTTCCTTAAAAAAAGGCATTCCTCTAGCCCACACCCCACACTGAATCAAATAAAAATGCTATACAGCACCCTTTTTACGGTTCAACTGCATCCTCTACACTGATAAACTAAGTGTTCAACTGCTCAACACTTCTAAGTGTTCAACTGCTCAACACTTCTAAGTGTGCAACTGCAAGTTAAATACTTGCAAGTGTGCAACTGCAAGTTAAATACTTGCAAGTGTGCAACTGCAAGTTGAAAACTTGCGAGTGTGCAACTCAGTAGGTGTTCACTTGCATGTGTGCAACTCCTCGGTTAAGCACTTCCTACACAGTAAGCGTCCAATCTGAGGAAGTGTTCAACCGATAAGTTGTACACTTGCAAGTGTACACCTACCGAGTTTAACACTTTCAAGTGTACGACTAGGGAGTTGCACACTTGCAAGTATTCAACTTGCAGTTGCACACTTACAAGTGTTGAGCAGTTAGTTAAACACTTAGTTTTTCAGTGTAGACAGGCACTAAAACCCCTAAAGAGCTGTGAGGACCTTTTAAGCCAACTTCGTTCCCTTCTGTAAAGTCCCTCAATCAGAAACAGTCAAGAGTTCTTGCGAAGCCCTCGAAAGATGCTATGAGAACGATGAGGCTACTTGAGCATTACCTGTAAAATTGTATGCACACGAAGTTTTCTTGCGTTAGGTTTGCGACGCAACGTAAGCAGAAGCAACTGCTGGGTTGGCAGGTCTCTGTTTTGAGATTCTGTTTTAAGGCACCGTGCCGCGCCACTAGACACGGGTGAAGGGGGGGGGGGGGGGGCGGGCTGAGACGTCCGCAGTGCAGAGCCCGGCGGAGCCCCCGGCCCGACGCGACGCCGCCGTCTCCCAGATCCCCCAGGTGGGTCTGCGGCAGGCAGACTACACTGCACGGGTGACACCGCCCATGCCGGCCAGCTAGGCCCACGAGGCCATCATGCTCTCTTGCCATGATGTCCATGTTTTCTGCCTTTTCCTCTAAAATATAAGTCAGGCACTGTTTTTTTTTCGTGGTTGAATGTTGTGCGTCTACTGATCCGCCTGTTGGCTGTGCGCCGCGTCAGACTCGTGACGGGGAACCCGGCGCTCCCCGCGGCCAGACCGGGACTATTATCTTTTCATCGAGTCCAGCTCGGCGTATTGACAGTTTGTCTGGAGGCAAGAGAGGGAAGAGGTAGGGACGAACCCCCCGCAATAGGAGACGAAAGCGCTCACCCTTACAGTACAGGAGAGACAGGGGAGTAAGGGGGGGGGGGGGCTTCCCGGAAATCCTGTCGTTAAAACCGAGTTAACACCCCACCTCGTGTGTGTTCGATCTCGCGCGTAAGAACAAGAAGGGGAGAGGAGGCGTAGGCAGGCGCGACATTGATGCGTCCTCACGCCCCCTCACGTCCCCTTAACGGACGGGAGCCGCGAGGCGGGCTGCGCCAGGGCTGCGCTCACACGCCTCAGGGAACACCCCCTGGGGGTCGGCCGGCCCTCCTCACCGCGTCACCGCGCCCTCGAGACCCGCTGCCGGGACCCCGACCGGCCCCAGGCTGGCTAGCGGCCCGGTCGGCTCGGTGCCCGGTGCCCAAGTCCCTCTTATGTAATATTCAGGCCTTCTA